>NC_059265.1:2249004-2283977 GCF_017591435.1 Portunus trituberculatus
ACAGTTGTGGCGGTGGGCTATACTGACCCATGCACATCCACACCCAGAGACACACACGCACACACACACACCCACACCCACAGACACACACACACCCACAACACACACACACACACACACACACACAAATAAAGTGAAGTGTTGCTATATTACCGACAGTTTTCAAGGAGCACCAAGAGGCAATCAGTATGAGAAACCGTGCAAGCCTTCACCACACTGCCTAATCTTCGTCTATTAAAGGTATTTATAAGGCTATTCACTTAATGTTAGGTTTTCTTTACATATGAGAGTGAAAACAGTACGCAAATATTTTCAAGTAATGGTATAAGGAGCATAAAAAGAGCAAGGCGTCTGTATTACCCTCTCATATTTGTTTCCTTCACTTACCCTCGGCCAAACATGTGTCACAAGGTAGCCACCAGTCTAACATTTTATTTAGTCTAGTCAAAATTTCTCTGTGTGGCTTAATTTTGGTTTGGTGAGATGATAAAGGCTATATATGGATGTCCCGCCGCCGGTGTTGCCTCCAGGCCGCTTCCCCCCCGACGGTCCCCTAGCCAACACCCTACACCCGCCCCCACCCACCCGTTACCAGCCTGTTGGGTCAAATACTTTTTTTCCAATATTTCCTGACGCTAATATTACGCTTCCATGGTATGTTTTTATGGTTTCTATAAATGTTTCGTTGTGTTTGAAGTGTGTTCCGCGCCTGTGCTGGGTAAATATGTGGCGTTTAGTGATGTTTTATGGCGTATGTTAAAGGCTTTTTAACGCTCAAAATTTCCCACTTGGAGTTTTGAGCTTTTTCATTTCAAGGTATAAGTGGGCCTTTATGGTAGCAAAAGAGTGCCTGTCCTCTTTTAAGTGTGAAATCAATCTATTGAGTGAAATATGTGGACTTTGAAATGGTGTTTGGTGCTGTTGTAAAAAGCTCATATTTTTCTTTATTTTATTTGCTCACGTTTCTGCTTCCCGGTCTAACACGCTGTAGAATGCCCTGAAAGCTAGCTCAGACTCCCTGAAATGTGATAAAATACACGCCAAGTGAAAATGGCTTGACTTTACAGGACGTTTTAAGAGATTTATGGGTTAAAATGTTTTTGTACTTTTAACGTACTTAATTTAGACCTTTTTTAAAAACCAGTTAAGCTGGAGATATTTTGATATTTTGAAAATTAGTTTAAGTATTTATCACGTCATAAAATAACAAGCATTTGGCCGTGGCCTTGTTTTTTGTAAAAGTCATTTTTGAAATGAAATGATTTACGTAATTTAGCCGAGTCAGCCCGTGCCCGTTCTCTCTCGGATGACCACAGCCCACCCAGGTAGTGGCTGGCGCCAATTTTCCAAATCCACAGTTCGTCGATATTTTGCCTAATATCTAGTGATTTCTACGTGTTTTCGTGGGTTTCTAGGTTCAGATGTTTAGATAATTGTAGCAGAAAGAGGAAGAAAGTTGAAATAAAGGAGGATAAAGAGGAAGAGAGGAGAAATGGAGGAGGAAGAGGAGCAGCAGCAAAGCCATAATACTTAAGTCACCCTCCTTTTCCTAAATATTTTGCCTAATATCTAGTGTTTTGATGTGTTTCTAGGCTCAGACGTGTGGATGGAAGGAGGAGGAGGAAGAAGAAGGAGTAATAATGGAGAAGAATGATTAAAAAATGAGAAATAAAGGTGGAATAGTAGAAGAAGCCAAGGTGGAATATTTAGGTAAGTGTATTAGTATGTTTTGAGTGTGGTTTGGGAGAACTTTGAGGGATTGGTTGGTGTTCTGAGTGGGATTTGGTATTATTATGAGTGTTATAAGTGGTGGGGGGGGGTTTAGTGGTCTTTTGGGTGTGTGTGGGGGATATTTAATTAAATATTGGGTGTTTCTAGTGAGTTTGGAGGTTTATTGACAGTAGAAAAGATCTATAGACGTCAAAAGACTAATGGCCACATTCTTCACTATCTTAACCCCTTCAATACTGAGACACATTTTTACCTTGAGATTTGTGTACCATTAGACATATTATTGACATTAGGAAAGGTCTATAGAGGGCAGAAGAATGATAGCCACAGTCTTCACTATTTTAACCCCTTCAGTAATGGGACACATTTCTACCTTGAGATCTGGATACCATTAGACCATTTTATTGACACTTGGAAAGGTCTAAAGAAGGCAGAAGATTAATGGCCACAATCTCCACTATTTTTACCCCTTCAGTACTAGGACACATTTTACCTTGACATTCGTGTACCATTAGACCATTTTATTCACATTAGCAAGGGTCTATGGAGGTGACACGATCAATGGCCACAGTCTTCACTATTTAACCCCTTCAGTACTGGGACACATTTTTATCTTGAGATTTGTGTACCATTAGACCATTTCATTGCCATTAACAAAGATCCATAAACATCAGAGGATTAATGGCCAGTCTTCACTGTGGAAATCTGAACAAATTTTCAACTTCACAAAATATTCTTAAACAATTTTTCAAGTTAACAAATATTCAAAGATGAAAATGTTTGGTTTTGAAGTGACACAATCTTACAAACCAACTCTTTCAATAATAAAGAGAGAGAGAGAGAGAGAGAGAGAGAGAGAGAGAGAGAGAGAGAGAGAGAGAGAGAGAGAGAGAGAGAGAGAGAGAGAGAGAGAGAGAGAGAGAGAGAGAGAGAGAGAGAGAGAGATTCTAAAGGCAGAATGACAAGATTTTACAATATTAACTGGAGAAACATTCTTGAAAACCCTGCCAATCATTTCTGGCCTTGGAAAATAGTCATGGTGGAGAATAAAGCGTTTTTAATCGTGTTTTATGGTTCTAGAGGCAGAGTGACTACATTTCTACATTATTAACTGGAGAAACACTCTTGAAAATCCTGCCAGTCATCTCTGTGGCCTTGGAAAGCAGTCGTGGTGAGAGTAAATTGTTTGTGAATATAGCCCTTTGACTGACACACAAGCAGCAACAATGCACATTCTTCATTCCTCTGAGCTCAGTAAGTGAATGATTGAGTGAGCGCTGAGTGAATCTCTTAACAAGCACACTGCATCTTTGTCCTGAGAATCCAACACTTGCTTCACAAACTCATGTGGGGATTAAAATAGTGAAAACTGTGCCCATTGATATTGTCACCTCCATACACCCTTCCTAATGTCAATAAAATGGTATTATCACAGCCAAACTTTCTTCAAATGCCATCAAAAACATGCCAAATAATCTTAAAATACCATAAAAACATGCCAAACTGTCTTAAAATGTCCTTAAAAGAAAAAAAAAAAAAAAAAAACATGACAAACTGCTAATCTATCCTAACTCTTCTTCATGGCTTAGGTGTTGTCTTGTACCCTGGGTGTTGCTGATGGCTGTAGGTGTTGTAGAAGGCTTGTGTTGTGTTGTGGGTCACAGTGAAGTCGCAGTCCAGGGAGTCCTGTGGCAAAAGATCAGAGGTCACACAGGTCACAATGGGATAGTAATAATAGTAATAGTATTAGTACAGGAGGAGGAGGAGGAGGAGGAGGAGGAGGAGGAGGAGGAGGAGGAGGAGGAGGAGGAGGAGGAGGAGGAGGAGGAGGAGGAGGAGGAGGAGGAGGAGGAGGAGGAGGAGAGAGAGGAGAGAGAGAGGAGAGAGAGAGAGAGAGAGAGAGAGAGAGAGAGAGAGAGAGAGAGAGAGAGAGAGAGAGAGAGAGAGAGAGAGAGAGAGAGAGAGATAGCAAAAAATTTATAAAATGACAATATTTATTATTTTACCTTTTCTTTTTTCTCTTCTTCTTCTTCTCCTCTTCTCATCTTCTTCCACCTCTTCCTTCTTCTTCTTCTTCTTCTTCTTCTTCCTCTTCTTGTCTTGGTCTCTTTCTTCTTCTTGTCTTGGTCTGTCTTTCTTCATATTCTTAACACAATCTGAAATAAATAAAACTGGATTAATATCTGAGAGAGAGAGAGAGAGAGAGAGAGAGAGAGAGAGAGAGAGAGAGAGAGAGAGAGAGAGAGAGAGAGAGAGAGAGAGAGAGAGAGAGAGAGAGAGAGAGACCTTAGTGTTTCAGTGTGCGGAGGCCATAAATTCAGAGTGAGTGACATAAGCATTGAGTGCAATAATGTTAAAGCTAAGTCAACAGATAACTTTTCACTGAGTTGGGTGTGATGTGCAAGGATTTAAGTCTAGGTATACTGACAGTATTGTAGGTAGTTCTCAAGATGTATAGTCCTGTATCCAAACCATTTCAGGCCATGATTAATGTAATTCATGATTGACTATACTAATGTGTTAACTATGGAATTTTTAATGATATGCATACAAATTGTGGTCTAGCAGATCCCAAAGAATACAAATTTCTCAACTCTTGTAATGAATTACCACTGTTTCTTGATATAGATTTTGTAAGACAGTGATTTCCGAACACATGATAAATTACCACTTTAGGGATAATGGAAGGATACAGAAAAAAAAAGAAAGTTAAGAATTCTGGAAATTATGAAAACACTGCAGTCTGTAAAGTTGTTGAATAAACCTGTTATAAACACATAGTGAAATTGAGCAACAACAATAAACATTCAGAACTGCTATACATATACAAAACTTGAAAAGAAGAAAAATTATTTAAGTGTGTGGCAAGCCAGGTTTCAATAAGGAATGCTTGAGAACACAGATATTCAATAACTCTGATCACATGTGGGCTTGTTACTCACTACCTGAGCCTGCCTCTTTTTCACATTGTCATTTTCTCTCTAAGCACCAGCTGATGCTAAAATCTTGAATTTTTATTTAGCTATAAATATCTTAATATAAAAAAAAATGTTAATGGCATTAAATGACTTGGTGATCGCCTCCCAAGCTAATTTTTTTTCTTGTGAAGGCTAGCTGGGTTTGTTGAGCGGTCTTGCAAGTCTTTATTCTCTTTTACAAGATTGAGAATCAATATTCTCTCTTCGTGCGTGAGTGGTTTGGCCCGGTCACAGCTTCTTCCCTCCATTCTTGTAGCGCGCACTGTGGTTTTGTTGTTGTTCGTGGAGCTCAAATCCGGATTACAGTTATACCAATACTGAAACAACTGTTACCAACTCATGCTAGCGGCAGACCTCTCGCGGCCCTACCTTCCACGGCGACTCTTGGTATGGATTGAAGGTAAGGGCGAAGGCTTTGCCTTGCTGGTCAAAGGGAAGGTCTGTGCCTTGGCCTTCGCGACTCTTGGTACGGCCCTTAGTCACTTTGTTACTGAATCATAAAAAACACACAAAGCGAGTAGATGAAGCACTGATGGAGCGATGGCGTGGGCATACACTTCATCACTTCAGGAGCCAAAATTTTAAAATATCTTGAAACACCATTAAAACACCCTAAAATAGCCTAAAATACTTGAAAGTCTTAAACACCCTTAAATAACCTTAAAATAGCCTTAAAAACACTAAAACAGCCTTAAACACCCTTAAAATAGCATAAAACTCCCTTAAACATCCTAAAATTCTTAAAACACCCTAAAATAGCCTTAAACAATCTAAAACAGCCTAAAAATACCCTGAGACAGCCTTAAAACATCCTAAAGTAGCCTTAAACACCCTCAAAGTTTTCAAACACCCTAAAACAGCCTTCAATACTCACAGTTGGCTAAGTGTGTCCCAGCTGGTGCAGATGCCATGTTCCATCCCTACATAGAGCAACTTCCTTTAGTACGGCCGGTGGTGTCTGGTGATCCTGTTGGGAGGAGGAGGTGGTGGTGGTAGTAGTAGTGGTGGTGGTTATACTAGTACTAGTGGTGGTAGTGAAATGGTGTGGTTTTGTGAGCATCTGATGTGGTAATGTTGGTTGTTTGTGGTGGTTGTGGGTGTGGTTGGACAGTGGTGGTGGTGGTGGGTGTGGTTGGACAGTGGTAGTGGTGGTGGTGGGGGTGATGGTGGTGGTAATAGAAGGATTTTAAAAAGACAAATATTTTCTGGCCAAAACAAGTGAAAAAAATTGATGTTCATGAGACAAAATTGTAAGAAAAAACATGCTATCACACATCCCACACTCACCAAACACACATCACACCAGCACACACCATTCCCACACCTGCACACACCAGCAAATCATAAACAACTCTTTGCAAACACTGGAAAACGTAAAAAACACACACCAAAAAAATATATAGTTTACACAACAAAAAAAACACTTACACACACACCGCACGCACCACATACACACCACACCTGCGGAAACCTTTCCCACACCCGCACACACCAGCACAGTATACAGCTTGGTGTGTGGAGGGAGATATGGAGGAAAGAAAAGCAGATAGTGGAGGGAAAAATTAGAAAAATTGTCAGGTTTTGAAGTGAGATTTAGAAAAGTACTATTTTGACTATGATAGAAGTGAGATAGGAGAGTCAAAATTGGAGGGAAGGTGGAGGAAACATGGAGGAAATAGTCTATGGAAGGAAAAGCCTGGAGGTAACCTGTGGAGGGAGATATAGAGGAAACAAGACAAACATTACCTAAACAAAAAGCACCAAAAATTACCTTAAAATATTGCATCACACAACAAAACACACACACACACACACACCCAAAACAACCCTCAAATCACACCTGGAAAACACCTACAATAAGTCTACCCTAGCCAACCCACACCAAAAAAATAAACAATATACCTACATAGCTATAGCTGACATTACAAAAACTTACAAAAATACACTTACACACCCACCACACTCACAGCACACCTGCAGACACCTCTCCCACACACACACTCACCTCTCCTCTGGAACTTGGTGAGTGGAGTATTTGTGAGTTTTGCCGCTTGGTTGTGACATTGTGGCAAGCCAGTGGAGTATTTGTGGTAGTTTTGCCGCAGAGGAAAGGACACAGGCAGGCACTGAAGCAGGGTGATGCATATCGTCACCACCAGCGGCTCTCCAAGGACCAGTTGTGACATTGTGGCAAGCCATGGTGCACCTCTGGAATAGTGATAGTTGTTATAGTAGTGGTAGTAATAGTATAAATGAGGCGTGACAAGGCGTAGGAAAGGAGAAAACTGACTAAAGGCCAACACAGAAAAGGGTCTATGTGGGAGGCACTGAAGCAGGGTGATGCACACTGCCTAACACACAATAACACCAACATATCTCAGTAATTGCTTCAACTATCAAACTATCAAGCATATGGGAGTGCACAAACTACCTACAGAGGCAATATGGGGGCGTAGTAAATGAGAAAAACTGAAAATAGTTAACACAGAAATGGCCGATGTGGCAGGCAGGATGGCGGACACTGCCTAACACAATAACACCACCATATCTCAGTAACCACTTCAACTATCACACTATTACGGATATGGAAGTTGTATGGGTGCATAAGCTATCTATGGAGGCAATATGGGGCGCAACAAGGCGTAGGAGGGTAGGAATAGTAAACCTACAGAGTTTCACTACCTTGCCCTTTCTGGACGAAACTATTTTTTTCTGGTAGATTTCGGCTTGCTTTTAATTAAAATACCACTTGTTTTTGGCACAAATCAAGCAATTTTTTTTTACAGCCCCGAAACATATTATGATTTGCATAAAAAAACAACTGGTAAATGAATTAAAAACAAGCCGAAATCTACCTGAAAAAATTAGTTTCCTCCAGAAAAGAACCTAACCTAACCCAACCTAACCTAATCTAACCTAACTAAACCTAATCTAACCAAACCTAATACAACCGAACCTAACCTAACTAAACTTAACCTAACCTAACCCAACTAAACCTAATCTCAGGGGCCGTCGTGATTGGTGGAAATAATTATGCTTTTTTTTTTTTCATTGGCCCTAACCTAACCTAACCTATCAAAGAACAGATTCAATCAGCGTAAACAATTAAGCCCATGCTCAGACAATGGTATGTCACGGAGCCGCCGAGCCGCCGCACACCATCAGTGTGCGGCAGGGTTTGATGTGGGAGGCGAGGCTATTGTCACGGCTGATCACCAAAACACGCTTAAATAAAGAAAAAAAAAAAATGTGTCGCCATTCAAAAAGGTTGCATCTAGTATATATGGGGTTCAAATTACTCGTAATCAGGAGTTCTATCTCTTGAGGTGGGTAAAAAAAAAAACGTAGCTGATTGTGGTGAAACACTGCAGTAATACCGCAGGAATGACCACCACAAATGAGGCAACAAAAACCCGAAAGTTGCTTATTAAAGACGCACTTATTTTCAGTTTACCAGACTTTTTTTTCACCTTAATTGGCACGTCTCACTACTCTACATACTTCACCTAATAACCATGTACACTCACACACTTGGGAATAACTCACCTGCTCCACAAATGTTCAAAAGCTGTCAATGTCAACACTCCAAGCTAGCAATGACGGGTGTCTTGATCTTGATCTTGATGGTACAGGTGACGCAGAATTTCTTCTGGGTCAGGCCTTTGTATCGGCAGCTCCTGTAGGGAACATAAAGAACACCAGACAACAAAGAGGGCAATCACCATCTTTCACACCACTAGTTCCTGCATCTGGCACGCCACATTCTCTCCAGGAACTCTTTCACAGCCTCAATCATCCTTTCATTCGTCTCCCCACACAGTCCCAGCAGCAACACCATCCATTCCCTTCCTGTCATCTCCACTCTGTCATGCCCCAGCTCCCTCAGCACCACTTGCATCATCTCATACCTGTCTCTGGCATACTTCACACACTCCACCACCACATGTTCCACTGTCTCATCCTCTCCCAAGTCACACATCTGGCACACTTTGCTGCGGGACTCTGACCATCTATAATTCCTTGCATTCACATCCATGCACTGTGCCCTAGCTCGGAAGAGAAGATCACCACCCAGGCTTCCGTCATACCACTTTTCATACATTGGGGCCTCTTTCTCTCTATACCATACCAAGGTACTCTTTTGCTCCATCCTATTTCTCCAGTCATCCAGTCCCACACCTTTCACTACTCTGTCTATCTCACTCTTCCACTTCCTTACATCCCATTCTCTACCTTCTCCATTTCTAACAATCATACTCCAGTCTCTCTCTAAATGTCTTCCTTCTACCTGTTGAAAACCCAACTACTTACTAACCCACTCTTTGCTACCAGCCTGACACACCTCTTCCCCACTTGCTACTCCTGACATTCCACAGAAACACTTTTCTCACTATCCTTGCATCATTCATTCGTTCTAACCTAGCCTTATACTTTAGGGTCGCTTTCACATATCTCTCTCTAAAAGTGCTCCAACCCATATCACCCCTAAGGGCCTCTACTGCTGCATATCTAGGTGCATTAAGTGCCATTCTTGCAACTCTATTCTGCCCTATTTCTAACTTATCTAGTTCACTCTCATTCCAAGCAATCACATCCATACCATACATGATGCTCGGAACAGCCACGCTCTTCCAAACTTCTCGCAGCACGTCATATTTACTCGCCCTCATCCTTGCTGCACTTCCTAGACGACCTACCCACTGATTTGCCATACTTATCTTCTCATTCTTAATCTTTACACAGCCATCCGGACTCATCCACATCCCCAGATACTTATATTCATCTGTCTGCTGCACCTCATTCACTCCTAATCTCCACACATGGTTCCTCTCATCCTCTGACCTATGCACAACCATTACCTTACTCTTTTCACTACTAAATCTCACTCCAAAATCTCTTCCATACCCATCTACTACATCAAGCATACTCTGTAGCTCTTCTGCCGACTCACTCATGACTACAACATCATCTGCATACAAGAGCACACCTATCTTATCATTTCCCACATTTACACCTGCATTCATTCTCCTCATTCTAGCAGCCAATTCTTCTGTATATAAGCTAAAGAGGGTTGGTGATAATATGCAACCCTGCCTAACTCCTCTTTCACTCTTCACCCAGTCTGTCTCTATATCCCTAGTTTATACTTAGCTCTTGTATCCACATACATACTTCTCACTATGTTAACTATCTTTGCACTTAACCCAATTTTTCTAACACCCTACCTAGCATTTCTCTGTTTACCCTATCATATGCTTTCTCTATGTCTAGGAAACCTAAGTATAGTTTGCTACCATCCCTTTTCTTTCTCTCAATCAATTCATTCACCACAAACAGATTGTCTTCTGCTCTCCTGTCCACTCGGAATCCATTTTGCTCTTCGCCTAACACTCCAACTCTCTCAATCCATTTGCACAATCTCTCATTCAACACCGCACTGAACACTTTGCCTACTGTGTTAACTAACGCAATCGGCCTGTAGTTCCTCAACTCATTCTTACTCTTATATCCTCCCTTATGCAACAAGGTCACCCTGCATTCATTCCACATTCTCGGCACTCTCTCCTCCTCCCACACCTGGTTGAACAACTCAGTCATCCTATCAATCACTACTTCTCCTCCATTTTGTACATTTCATACGGTATCTCATCCGGCCCTGCTGCCTTCCCATTCTTCTGCTTCTTCACACATTTCTCCACCTCCTCCCTGCTGATCCTTTCATTCAACTCATCTGCATCCTTTCTCTCCAGTGACACATGTCCTTCATCCACATCAAAGACCTCACTTACACCTCCAATCTCTTCCCAAAACTCTTTTATTGCCCTTCTCATTTCTTCCTTATCAGTCACCACTGCCCCATTCACCTTCAGGCTCTCCACATTCTCACTGTTAGGCATCCCTCACCCCTCAGGAATCTATACCATTCTCGCCCACCTTCCATACCTTTCTCTCTAAGGGACTGAATCACACTTCTCTCACTTGTAACTTTAGCATTCATTATCTTTCGCTTCGTCATTCGCTGCTGACTCACATACGCTGCCCATGCATTCAGGTACTCCTTTCAGCTTCCTCACTCTCATGTCTCCTCTTTCTTAACTGTCTGCACACCCTATTCAGTCTCTTCCTTTCCTTCCTAGCATCCCTGATCTCATTATTCCACCACGGCCTACATGCATGCTTTCTGGCACTTGTTCTTGCATACCCTATCTGGCTTACTGCTGCATTTCTCACATTTTCTACAAATCTATCATTCAGTTCATCCACGTCGCTTAGACTTTCATCCTCCCAGCTCCTCTCACTCAAGTCCACCTGGAAATTCTCCCATCCTACATCTCTCAATCTCCACTTTTTCCTCTTGGCCTTGGCATTTGTTCCATCTCTTCCATTCAACTTGCACTCTAACACCAGCATGTTATGGTCTGAGACTATGTCAATCATCCCATCTTCATCAATCCACATGCGGTCAACAACTTCACGCATTCTCCCATTCACTAGCATGTAGTCAATCGCAGACTCCTGGTTCCTCCCACTCCAAGTCACTCGTCCTTCAGCCAGGGTCTCATTGAGATTCTCCAAACTCACCTCATTCACAAGCTCATCCAGCATCTCACCGTTCCTGTTCATTTGTTCACCTAACATACCTATGTGGGCATTCATGTCTCCCATAACAATCACTCTCTCTCAGCATACTCTCTTGCAATCTTTTTCAAAACACTATATTTTCTGCCATTCTCCTAACTGCTCTGTCGCCTTCCACTGTCATATACACTACCACTACGACTATCCTCTCAGCTCTGCCACTTTCACTCCTGCACTCCACTCGAACAGCTAGCACGTCCTCACTCTCAGCACTGTCTCCTATGTCCAGCTCTTCCACTCTCAGGTTCCTCACCTTTTTGTGGAGCAAGGCTACGCCTCCTCCTAACTTATCCTGTTTTCTACGCCCTTTCCCTATCATGACAAACTCATTTCCTTCCATATGCACCACGTCCCGCAGGTGAGTCTCCGTGATACCTACCACATCCAAGCTCCATTCATTCAGCTCCTTGCATAAATCCTCAAACTTGCCAGTGCCCCATCCTCTCACATTCACACACCCAATCCTCATGCATCCTGACGCCCTGTGGGTACCTCCTCTTCCTTTACATTTACCCACTCTCCTCCCGCAGGTTCCCTTTCTCTCGGTAACCTGCTCTCTTTCACGCTTCTGTCCTCCTCTCTCATACAAACACCTGCCCCTTCTCTCTGGATTCTGTCCTATTCCCTGCTGCCTTCCTCCCAACGCTGAGCCCACTCCACCAAGTTCCAGGCCACCCACACCTTTCCAATAGTGGACATGTGACGCCATCCTGTGTCCACACCTGCCTCCAGTCCATCCTCTCCCACAGCTGCATAAGGAAATTTTTGGCTTATTTCATTAAAATATATAAATTTTCTAGTCAGCAACTAATATCCTTATTTTAGTACAGAGCAAATCTAAGCCAGAGAACTTGGATATGATCATCCTGATGTAAGATCGTTTTATTCCCACTGCAGAGATTTTCTAAGAGAATGTGTAGAGCAGATCCTCTCTAGATTTGATAACATTGGAGATTTTGATTTTTTTATCTTGCCTATCTCCTGAAGTAGCCCAAAATCTAACTCTTCCTTCACTGGCCCCTATTTTTGAAAGGTTGCCATACTTGAAGGATGTTGTTGACCTACAGCAAACAAACCTTGAATGGAGACAGACAACTATATATCTGAGTTCTAGTGTGTCAAAAAGTTTAGATCACAGTGTGTTTTGGCAGTCAGTTTTTGAAGCTAAAAATATAGCAGGAATATACAAAATCCACAGCTCAGCAGGATGGTTTCACTATTGTTCTCACTCCCTTACTCAAATGCAGCTGTAGAAAGATTGTTTAGTCAGCTGAAACTGATTAAGAATGACCATCGAGCATCACTTAAGAATGAAAGCGTACTTGGTCTAATTACAGCAAAGACAGCTTTCCAGAAGAAAGTTCAACATCAGGCTGCAGTCATAGATCCACCACATAGTATGCTTAGACTCCACAGTAAAATGAAAGCCAGTGCAGATAATGATCAATGTTCAAATATCAGAAAACTATTCCTAAGCGGTTTCAAGGAAAAATAATGTTTACAATTTAGTATCACTGTTGGTATGCCATATAAGGAAAGAGATGGGGAGAGCCAGACTCTGCCAGAGAGGAAAGTTGTGTTGTGTTACCTTTGTGACAGGAGTATAAATTTTATATTTGTAGTTTTGTTTATTGCAACAATGCCCAAAGAGAAGAAAATGTATTTTTGGCATGTAGGATACAGTATATTTATTCATACCACAGAATATAGATTTTCATAGTCTTATTAATTGCACCAAAGAGAAGATTGTGTATTTTAAGTTGGCATGCAGGATATACCCTGTACCATGGACCTCTGTAACACTGGAGTCCAGTGTTACAGAGGTCTATGGGAATTTGTGTAATTTATGTGAAAGGAATATATATTGTTATAGTCTTATTGTACCAAAGAGAAAGAATACTTATTTCAGTTGGCATGTAGGATTTATTTATTAACATTAAACAAGATGTGAATTGTTTTATGAATTATGAATTATTTTTATGAATTTTGTGAATTAATAAGTAATTGTTAAACAATTAATTAAACAATTATTTCCGAAGATCGGAAATAATGAGCTCTGAGCTCGTTCCATAGGGTAACGTCTGGCTGTCTCGTCAGAGACTGCAGCAGATCAAACAGTGAAACACACACACACACATACACACACACACACACACGAAGTAACAGCCAAATATTTCACTGGAATGAATTAAAAGCCCTTTCATATGAGTTTTAGCGCTGATGAAAACACCATTAATCCCTTCAGTACTGGGACTCGCTTTTACCTTGAGATTTGTGTGCCATTAGACCATTTATTGACATTAGAAAAGATCTGTGGAGGGCAGAAGATTAATGGCCACAGTCTTCCCTATTTTAACCCCTTCAATATTGGGACACATTTTTACCTTGAGATTTGTGTACCATTGGACCATTTTATTGACATTACCAAGGGTCTGTGGAGGGCAGAATATTAATGACCACAGTCTTCACTATTTTAACCCTTAGAGTACTGGGAAGAATTTTTACCTTGAGTTTTGTGTACCATTAGACCATTTTATTGACATTAGCAAGGGTCTGTGGAGGGCAGAATTTTAATGGCAACAGTCTTCCGTATTTTAACCCCTTCAGTACTGGGACACATTTTTACCTTGAGATTTGTGTACCATTGAACCATTTTAATGATATTACCAAGGGTCTGTGGAGGGTAGAAGATTAATGGCCACAGTCTTCTCTATTTTAACCCCTTCAGTACTGGGAGACATTTTTACCTTGAGTTTTGTGCACCATTAGACTATTTTATTGACATTAGCAAGGGTGTATGGAGGTCAGAAGATTAATGGCCACAGTCTTCACTATTTTAATCCCCAACATGAGTTTGTGAAGATGTATAAAATCACCAAATAGTCACCACAAGGAATATGAAAACGCGTCATGGTACTGGTGAAGTTAAGAGCATCTCCCCTACGCCCACCACCTCACCAACACGCCCACACCTTCACACATGCCCATCATAACCTAGCCACTACCTCGTGGGTGGGTGTGGAGGTGTTGGCGTGCTTGTGGGCGTCCTATAGTGGGTAATGGCGGGCGTATGGGAGGTAGTGGGTAGGCTATGATGGGCGTGGGTGGGCGTGGGCGTGATGGGCGTGTCTCAGGTAAAGGAAGGTTCCCAGCACTGGAGGAAATAATTAATGATCTTGTTAGGCTGTAAAATTATAAAAAATAGTGAAACAGATCAAGAAGAAATGAAATAAAATGAATTGCTAGCCTACTGTTGCTAAGATTTGTGTAATGTATTATAAACATTTGTTGTAATATTTATGTAATGTATTACAAACATTTGTTGTAATATTTATGTAATGTATTACAAATATTTGTTGTAATATTTATGTAATGTATTATAAAGATTTGTTTTATAAGGTTTATTGAGCTGATGACACCACTCCGTCACTACAGTGTTGTTTGTGAACGAGTATTTTGACGCAAATGAATGAATATAATTTTGAAATCTGTGTTGGCGCCAAGCGCGCGACAAAGCGCCGCGCCGCTCACCCTTCAGATATTATCATTAATATTATTTGTTTGTTTTCCAAGGACGCCATTGTTTGTTTGTGTGTGTAATTAGTGATTCTCACACCTCTTAATTTGTCATTTTGTTTTTGTTACTTGTCTCGCTGGTGTGGTTTGATTTTTGATATATTATGAAGCCTAAAGGAACGACACGGTGCCCCGCCCGCGCGCCCCTTTAGTTTGTGTGGGTGTGTGCAGTGGTGGGGCATGCTGTGCCGCGCCCCGACACTCTAGCGTGGATTTAAGGCACTTTGCTGGGATGTGTGTAACACAGTGTTGTGAGAGTGTTGCAGTGTTGACACGACACATGACACGCCGCGCCAGACACATGACACACGACACATGACACAGGACACACCACGCTCACTTTCCCGCCAAACCAAGCCGCCACAATTGTGCAAAGTGACAAAACGTCGCTCAAGTAAAGAAAAGTGGCACCCTGGGGTAGGCCTATCAGAAAAGTGGCACCCTGGGGTAGACCTATCAGAAAAGTGGCACCCTGGGGTAGGCCTATCAGAAAAATGGCACCCTGGGGTAGGCCTATCAGAAAAGTGGCACCCTGGGTTGCCTATCAGAAAAGTGGCACCCTGGGTTAAGCCTATCAGAAAAGTGGCACCCTGGGTTAAGCCTATCAGAAAAGTGGCACCCTGGGGTAGGCCTATATAAGTGTCTCTGTGTGTTGGGGATGGGGAGTGATGTGACACCGAGGATTACTCACATAGACCTGATATAATTTGATTATAAATATTGGATTAGCCTTCCATTATATGGATAAAGATATGATGAAGAAATTAATTAGTACAGTAATTAGACCAAGATTGGAATATGCTGGGGTGGTTTGGTCCCCTTATAAAAAGAAGCATATAAGGAAGTTGGAGAGATTGCAGAGAATAGCAACAAAAATGGTTCCGGAATTGGCAGAAATGACCTGAGGAAAGATTAAAAGAAATGAATTTGCTTACCTTGGAACAAAGAAGAGAAAGAGGAGATTTAATACAGGTTTATAAACTGTTGAGCAGTTTGGATGAAGTGGATAATGAGCAAATGATGTTGAGAGAGGAAAATTTAAATAGAACTACGAGATCGCATAGTATAAAGATAGCCAAAAGGAATATGCTTGAAAGATGTGAAGAAATATAGTTTCCCACAGAGATGTGTGGAGGTGTGGAATGGTCTGAGTGAGGAGGTGGTGTCAGCGAGGAGTGTGCATAGTTTTAAAGGAAAGTTGGATGTGTGTAGACTGTAGATATGGAGATGGGGCCACACGAGTATAAAGCCCAGGCCCTGTAAAAATTACACACACACACACACACACACACACAACCACACACACAACCAATCTTGCCCACTCCCACACACACACACACACACACACACACACACACCCGGTACGGCCCGGTAGCTCAGTGGTTAGAGCGCTGGCTTCACAAGCCAGATGACCGGGGTTCGATTCCCCGGCCGGGTGGAGATACTTGGGTGTGTCTCCTTTCACGTGTAGCCCTGTTCACCTAGCAGTGAGTAGGTACGGGATGTAAATCGAGGAGTTGTGACCTTGTTGTCCCGGTGTGTGGTGTGTGCCTGGTCTCAGGCCTATCCCAAGATCGGAAATAATGAGCTCAGAGCTCGTTCCGTAGGGTAACGTCTGGCTGTCTCGTCAGAGACTGCACCAGATCAAACAGTGAATTACACACACACACACATATACACACATTTCACCAGATCCTAATGCACACTGCCACACAGCCTCACCTCACTTCAAAACACAAAAAAATCTTCACATAAACAAATTCACAGTATAAAACACAAACTTATTTCAAAACCCAACCCCAAAAAAACTTTCCAAACACACACACACACACACATTTCCAGCACCTTGCCACAGAAATTCAGTATTTTTATGAGACCTTCCAAGACAGTGGTTCCCAAACTGGGGGTAAATTATCCCTTGGGAGCAGCTTAACAATTTTGGGTGAGAAATAAAGCTGACAGAAAAATAAATAAATAAATAAGAATTCTGAAAATGAAGAAAACCTTGCAGTGCCTCCCATTACAATTACTGTTACCTTAGTCTTAGTGGGCAAAGTTGTAACCTAAATAATCATTCTGTGTAAGGGATAATGTGGCATGTTAACCCCTTCAGTACTGGGACACATTTTTACCTTGAGATCTGTGTACCATTAGACCATTTTATTCACTTTAAGAAGGGTCTATGGAGGGCACAAGAATAATGGCTATAATCTTCACTATCTTAACTCCTTCAGTACTGGGACAAATTTTTACCTTAACATTTGTGTACCATTAGACCATTTTATTGACATTAGCAAGGGTCTATGGAGGTCACAAGGTTAATGGCCAGTCTTTTCCCTATTTTAACCCCTTCAGTACTAGGAGACATTTTTACCTTGAGATTTGTGTACCATTAAGACCATTTTATTGACATTAGGAGAGGTGTATGGAGATCACAAGATTAATGGCCACAGTCTTCACTATTTCAACCCCTTCAGTATTGAGACACATTTTTACCCTGAGATCTGTGTACCATTAGACAATTTTATTGACATAAGGAAAAGCTTATAGACATCAGAAGATTAATGGCCACAGTCTTCACCATTTTTACGCCATCAGTACTGGGACAAATTTTTACCTTAACATTTGTGTACCATTAGACCATTTTATTGACATTAGGAAACATCTACAGAGGTCAGAAGATTAATGGCCACATTCTTCATTATTTTAACCCCTTCAATACTGGGACATCTTGAGATTTGTGTACCATTAGACCATGTTATTGACAGTAGAAAAGATCTATAGACGTCAAAAGACTAATGGCCACATTCTTCACTATCTTAACCCCTTCAATAC
Organism: Portunus trituberculatus; assembly: GCF_017591435.1. NCBI lineage: Eukaryota > Metazoa > Arthropoda > Malacostraca > Decapoda > Portunidae > Portunus > Portunus trituberculatus. Next base: position 2,266,764 of record NC_059265.1, read on the forward strand.
TGAGACACATTTTTACCTTGAGATTTGTGTACCATTAGACATATTATTGACATTAGGAAAGGTCTATAGAGGGCAGAAGAATGATAGCCACAGTCTTCACTATTTTAACCCCTTCAGTAATGGGACACATTTCTACCTTGAGATCTGGATACCATTAGACCATTTTATTGACACTTGGAAAGGTCTAAAGAAGGCAGAAGATTAATGGCCACAATCTCCACTATTTTTACCCCTTCAGTACTAGGACACATTTTTACCTTGACATTCGTGTACCATTAGACCATTTTATTCACATTAGCAAGGGTCTATGGAGGTGACACGATCAATGGCCACAGTCTTCACTATTTAACCCCTTCAGTACTGGGACACATTTTTATCTTGAGATTTGTGTACCATTAGACCATTTCATTGCCATTAACAAAGATCCATAAACATCAGAGGATTAATGGCCAGTCTTCACTGTGGAAATCTGAACAAATTTTCAACTTCACAAAATATTCTTAAACAATTTTTCAAGTTAACAAATATTCAAAGATGAAAATGTTTGGTTTTGAAGTGACACAATCTTACAAACCAACTCTTTCAATAATAAAGAGAGAGAGAGAGAGAGAGAGAGAGAGAGAGAGAGAGAGAGAGAGAGAGAGAGAGAGAGAGAGAGAGAGAGAGAGAGAGAGAGAGAGAGAGAGAGAGAGAGAGAGAGAGAGAGTTCTAAAGGCAGAATGACAAGATTTTTACAATATTAACTGGAGAAACATTCTTGAAAACCCTGCCAATCATTTCTGGCCTTGGAAAATAGTCATGGTGGAGAATAAAGCGTTTTTAATCGTGTTTTATGGTTCTAGAGGCAGAGTGACTACATTTCTACATTATTAACTGGAGAAACACTCTTGAAAACCCTGCCAGTCATCTCTGTGGCCTTGGAAAGCAGTCGTGGTGAGAGTAAATTGTTTGTGAATATAGCCCTTTGACTGACACACAAGCAGCAACAATGCACATTCTTCATTCCTCTGAGCTCAGTAAGTGAATGATTGAGTGAGCGCTGAGTGAATCTCTTAACAAGCACACTGCATCTTTGTCCTGAGAATCCAACACTTGCTTCACAAACTCATGTGGGGATTAAAATAGTGAAAACTGTGCCCATTGATATTGTCACCTCCATACACCCTTCCTAATGTCAATAAAATGGTATTATCACAGCCAAACTTTCTTCAAATGCCATCAAAAACATGCCAAATAATCTTAAAATACCATAAAAACATGCCAAACTGTCTTAAAATGTCCTTAAAAGAAAAAAAAAAAAAAAAACATGACAAACTGCTAATCTATCCTAACTCTTCTTCATGGCTTAGGTGTTGTCTTGTACCCTGGGTGTTGCTGATGGCTGTAGGTGTTGTAGAAGGCTTGTGTTGTGTTGTGGCGTGGCTTGTCTTGGCTTGGCTTGACTTTCCTGTAATGAGAGATGCACTGTTTACATTGAGTCACCTTCACTATGTTGTAAACTGAACTGAACGCAACTCAACCAAAAACTGTCTTAAAATGCCCTTAAAACATGCCAAACTGTCTCAATATGCCCTCAAATATGTCAAACTCTTAATATATCCTCATAACCTGCCAAACTGTCTTAAATTGCACTCAAAATCTGCCAAACTGTCTTAAAATGGCCTTGAAACCTGCCAAACTATCTTCAATTTCCTTAAAACCTCCCAAATTGTCTTAATATACCCTCAAAACCAGCCAAACTGTTATAAATTGCCCTCAAAACCTGCCAAATTGTAACAAAATGTCCTCAAAACATACCAAACTGTCTTAACATGGCCTCTAAACTGTCTTACAATACCCTCAAAACATGCCAAACTGTCTAAAATGTCCTCAAAACATACCAAACTGTCTAAAATGCCCTTAGAACATGCCAAACTGTCTAAAATGCCCTTAAAACATGCCAAACTATTTTAAAATACCCATCAAACATGCCAAACTGCCTCAAAATGTCCTCAAAATCTTATCCAGCCCAACCTAACCTAACCACACTTCACACCACACACCACACCACTGACCTGCATAAGGAAGGAAGCCGTGTGACCTCAGCTTTGAGTGGCCACCTCCTCTCGGGTCACAGTGAAGTCGCAGTCCAGGAGTCCTGTGGCAAAAGATCAGAGGTCACACAGGTCACAATGGGATAGTAATAATAGTAATAGTATTAGTACAGGAGGAGGAGGAGGAGGAGGAGGAGGAGGAGGAGGAGGAGGAGGAGGAGGAGGAGGAGGAGGAGGAGGAGGAGGAGGAGGAGGAGGAGGAGGAGGAGAGAGAGAGAGAGAGAGAGAGAGAGAGAGAGAGAGAGAGAGAGAGAGAGAGAGAGAGAGAGAGAGAGAGAGAGAGAGAGAGAGAGAGAGAGAGAGAGAGAGAGAGAGAATAGCAAAAATTTATAAAATGACAATATTTATTATTTTACCTTTTCTTTTTCTCTTCTTCTTCTTCTCTCTTCTCATCTTCTTCCACCTCTTCCTTCTTCTTCTTCTTCTTCTTCTTCTTCCTCCTCTTCTTCTTGTCTTGGTCTGTCTTTCTTCATATTCTTAACACAATCTGAAATAAATAAAACTGGATTAATATCTGAGAGAGAGAGAGAGAGAGAGAGAGAGAGAGAGAGAGAGAGAGAGAGAGAGAGAGAGAGAGAGAGAGAGAGAGAGAGAGAGAGAGAGAGAGAGAGAGAGAGAGAGAGAGACCTTAGTGTTTCAGTGTGCGGAGGCCATAAATTCAGAGTGAGTGACATAAGCATTGAGTGCAATAATGTTAAAGCTAAGTCAACAGATAACTTTTCACTGAGTTGGGTGTGATGTGCAAGGATTTAAGTCTAGGTATACTGACAGTATTGTAGGTAGTTCTCAAGATGTATAGTCCTGTATCCAAACCATTTCAGGCCATGATTAATGTAATTCATGATTGACTATACTAATGTGTTAACTATGGAATTTTTAATGATATGCATACAAATTGTGGTCTAGCAGATCCCAAAGAATACAAATTTCTCAACTCTTGTAATGAATTACCACTGTTTCTTGATATAGATTTTGTAAGACAGTGATTTCCGAACACATGATAAATTACCACTTTAGGGATAATGGAAGGATACAGAAAAAAAGAAAGTTAAGAATTCTGGAAATTATGAAAACACTGCAGTCTGTAAAGTTGTTGAATAAACCTGTTATAAACACATAGTGAAATTGAGCAACAACAATAAACATTCAGAACTGCTATACATATACAAAACTTGAAAAGAAGAAAAATTATTTAAGTGTGTGGCAAGCCAGGTTTCAATAAGGAATGCTTGAGAACACAGATATTCAATAACTCTGATCACATGTGGGCTTGTTACTCACTACCTGAGCCTGCCTCTTTTCACATTGTCATTTTCTCTAAGCACCAGCTGATGCTAAAATCTTGAATTTTTATTTAGCTATAAATATCTTAATATAAAAAAAAATGTTAATGGCATTAAATGACTTGGTGATCGCCTCCCAAGCTAATTTTTTTCTTGTGAAGGCTAGCTGGGTTTGTTGAGCGGTCTTGCAAGTCTTTATTCTCTTTTACAAGATTGAGAATCAATATTCTCTCTTCGTGCGTGAGTGGTTTGGCCCGGTCACAGCTTCTTCCCTCCATTCTTGTAGCGCGCACTGTGGTTTTGTTGTTGTTCGTGGAGCTCAAATCCGGATTACAGTTATACCAATACTGAAACAACTGTTACCAACTCATGCTAGCGGCAGACCTCTCGCGGCCCTACCTTCCACGGCGACTCTTGGTATGGATTGAAGGTAAGGGCGAAGGCTTTGCCTTGCTGGTCGAAGGGAAGGTCCGTGCCTTGGCCTTCGCGACTCTTGGTACGGCCCTTAGTCACTTTGTTACTGAATCATAAAAAACACACAAAGCGAGTAGATGAAGCACTGATGGAGCGATGGCGTGGGCATACACTTCATCACTTCAGGAGCCAAAATTTTAAAATATCTTGAAACACCATTAAAACACCCTAAAATAGCCTAAAATACTTGAAAGTCTTAAACACCCTTAAATAACCTTAAAATAGCCTTAAAAACACTAAAACAGCCTTAAACACCCTTAAAATAGCATAAAACTCCCTTAAACATCCTAAAATTCTTAAAACACCCTAAAATAGCCTTAAACAATCTAAAACAGCCTAAAAATACCCTGAGACAGCCTTAAAACATCCTAAAGTAGCCTTAAACACCCTCAAAGTTTTCAAACACCCTAAAACAGCCTTCAATACTCACAGTTGGCTAAGTGTGTCCCAGCTGGTGCAGATGCCATGTTCCATCCCTACATAGAGCAACTTCCTTTAGTACGGCCGGTGGTGTCTGGTGATCCTGTTGGGAGGAGGAGGTGGTGGTGGTAGTAGTAGTGGTGGTGGTTATACTAGTACTAGTGGTGGTAGTGAAATGGTGTGGTTTTGTGAGCATCTGATGTGGTAATGTTGGTTGTTTGTGGTGGTTGTGGGTGTGGTTGGACAGTGGTGGTGGTGGTGGGTGTGGTTGGACAGTGGTAGTGGTGGTGGTGGGGTGATGGTGGTGGTAATAGAAGGATTTTAAAAGACAAATATTTTCTGGCCAAAACAAGTGAAAAAATTGATGTTCATGAGACAAAATTGTAAGAAAAAACATGCTATCACACATCCCACACTCACCAAACACACATCACACCAGCACACACCATTCCCACACCTGCACACACCAGCAAATCATAAACAACTCTTTGCAAACACTGGAAAACGTAAAAACACACACCAAAAAATATATAGTTTACACAACAAAAAACACTTACACACACACCGCACGCACCACATACACACCACACCTGCGGAAACCTTTCCACACCGCACACACCAGCACAGTATACAGCTTGGTGTGTGGAGGGAGATATGGAGGAAAGAAAAGCAGATAGTGGAGGGAAAAATTAGAAAAATTGTCAGGTTTTGAAGTGAGATTTAGAAAAGTACTATTTTGACTATGATAGAAGTGAGATAGGAGAGTCAAAATTGGAGGGAAGGTGGAGGAAACATGGAGGAAATAGTCTATGGAAGGAAAAGCCTGGAGGTAACCTGTGGAGGGAGATATAGAGGAAACAAGACAAACATTACCTAAACAAAAAGCACCAAAAATTACCTTAAAATATTGCATCACACAACAAAACACACACACACACACCCAAAACAACCTCAAATCACACCTGGAAAACACCTACAATAAGTCTACCCTAGCCAACCCACACCAAAAAAATAAACAATATACCTACATAGCTATAGCTGACATTACAAAAACTTACAAAAAATACACTTACACACCCACCACACTCACAGCACACCTGCAGACACCTCTCCCACACCCACACACACTCACCTCTCCCTCTGGAACTTGGTGAGTGGAGTATTTGTGAGTTTTGCCGCAGAGAGGACACAGGCAGCCCGTCACCACCAGCGGCTCTCCAAGGACCAGTTGTGACATTGTGGCAAGCCATGGTGCACCTCTGGAATAGTGATAGTTGTTATAGTAGTGGTAGTAATAGTATAAATGAGGCGTGACAAGGCGTAGGAAAGGAGAAAACTGACTAAAGGCCAACACAGAAAAGGGTCTATGTGGGAGGCACTGAAGCAGGGTGATGCACACTGCCTAACACACAATAACACCAACATATCTCAGTAATTGCTTCAACTATCAAACTATCAAGCATATGGGAGTGCACAAACTACCTACAGAGGCAATATGGGGGCGTAGTAAATGAGAAAAACTGAAAATAGTTAACACAGAAATGGCCGATGTGGCAGGCAGGATGGCGGACACTGCCTAACACAATAACACCACCATATCTCAGTAACCACTTCAACTATCACACTATTACGGATATGGAAGTTGTATGGGTGCATAAGCTATCTATGGAGGCAATATGGGGCGCAACAAGGCGTAGGAGGGTAGGAATAGTAAACCTACAGAGTTTCACTACCTTGCCCTTTCTGGACGAAACTATTTTTTTCTGGTAGATTTCGGCTTGCTTTTAATTAAAATACCACTTGTTTTTGGCACAAATCAACCAATTTTTTACAGCCCCGAAACATATTATGATTTCCATAAAAACAACTGGTAAATGAATTAAAACAAGCCGAAATCTACCTGAAAAATTAGTTTCCTCCAGAAAAGAACCTAACCTAACCCAACCTAACCTAATCTAACCTAACTAAACCTAATCTAACCAAACCTAATACAACCGAACCTAACCTAACTAAACTTAACCTAACCTAACCCAACTAAACCTAATCTCAGGGGCCGTCGTGATTGGTGGAAATAATTATGCTTTTTTTTTTTTTTCATTGGCCCTAACCTAACCTAACCTATCAAAGAACAGATTCAATCAGCGTAAACAATTAAGCCCATGCTCAGACAATGGTATGTCACGGAGCCCGCCGAGCCGCCGCACACCATCAGTGTGCGGCAGGGTTTGATGCGGGAGGCGAGGCTATTGTCACGGCTGATCACCAAAACACCAAAACACGCTTAAATAAAGAAAAAAAAAAAAAAAATGTGTCGCCATTCAAAAAAGGTTGCATCTAGTATATATGGGGTTCAAATTACTCGTAATCAGGAGTTCTATCTCTTGAGGTGGGTAAAAAAAAAAAACACGTAGCTGATTGTGGTGAAACACTGCAGTAATACCGCAGGAATGACCACCACAAATGAGGCAACAAAAACCCGAAAGTTGCTTATTAAAGACGCACTTATTTTCAGTTTACCAGACTTTTTTTTCACCTTAATTGGCACGTCTCACTACTCTACATACTTCACCTAATAACCATGTACACTCACACACTTGGGAATAACTCACCTGCTCCACAAATGTTCAAAAGCTGTCAATGTCAACACTCCAAGCTAGCAATGACGGGTGTCTTGATCTTGATCTTGATGGTACAGGTGACGCAGAATTTCTTCTGGGTCAGGCCTTTGTATCGGCAGCTCCTGTAGGGAACATAAAGAACACCAGACAACAAAGAGGGCAATCACCATCTTTCACACCACTAGTTCCTGCATCTGGCACGCCACATTCTCTCCAGGAACTCTTTCACAGCCTCAATCATCCTTTCATTCGTCTCCCACACAGTCCCAGCAGCAACACCATCCATTCCCTTCCTGTCATCTCCACTCTGTCATGCCCCAGCTCCCTCAGCACCACTTGCATCATCTCATACCTGTCTCTGGCATACTTCACACACTCCACCACCACATGTTCCACTGTCTCATCCTCTCCCAAGTCACACATCTGGCACACTTTGCTGCGGGACTCTGACCATCTATAATTCCTTGCATTCACATCCATGCACTGTGCCCTAGCTCGGAAGAGAAGATCACCACCCAGGCTTCCGTCATACCACTTTTCATACATTGGGGCCTCTTTCTCTCTATACCATACCAAGGTACTCTTTTGCTCCATCCTATTTCTCCAGTCATCCAGTCCCACACCTTTCACTACTCTGTCTATCTCACTCTTCCACTTCCTTACATCCCATTCTCTACCTTCTCCATTTCTAACAATCATACTCCAGTCTCTCTCTAAATGTCTTCCTTCTACCTGTTGAAAACCCAACTACTTACTAACCCACTCTTTGCTACCAGCCTGACACACCTCTTCCCCACTTGCTACTCCTGACATTCCACAGAAACACTTTTCTCACTATCCTTGCATCATTCATTCGTTCTAACCTAGCCTTATACTTTAGGGTCGCTTTCACATATCTCTCTAAAAGTGCTCCAACCCATATCACCCCTAAGGGCCTCTACTGCTGCATATCTAGGTGCATTAAGTGCCATTCTTGCAACTCTATTCTGCCCTATTTCTAACTTATCTAGTTCACTCTCATTCCAAGCAATCACATCCATACCATACATGATGCTCGGAACAGCCACGCTCTTCCAAACTTCTCGCAGCACGTCATATTTACTCGCCCTCATCCTTGCTGCACTTCCTAGACGACCTACCCACTGATTTGCCATACTTATCTTCTCATTCTTAATCTTTACACAGCCATCCGGACTCATCCACATCCCCAGATACTTATATTCATCTGTCTGCTGCACCTCATTCACTCCTAATCTCCACACATGGTTCCTCTCATCCTCTGACCTATGCACAACCATTACCTTACTCTTTTCACTACTAAATCTCACTCCAAAATCTCTTCCATACCCATCTACTACATCAAGCATACTCTGTAGCTCTTCTGCCGACTCACTCATGACTACAACATCATCTGCATACAAGAGCACATCTATCTTATCATTTCCCACATTTACACCTGCATTCATTCTCCTCATTCTAGCAGCCAATTCTTCTGTATATAAGCTAAAGAGGGTTGGTGATAATATGCAACCCTGCCTAACTCCTCTTTCACTCTTCACCCAGTCTGTCTCTATATCCCTAGTTTATACTTAGCTCTTGTATCCACATACATACTTCTCACTATGTTAACTATCTTTGCACTTAACCCAATTTTTCTAACACCCTACCTAGCATTTCTCTGTTTACCCTATCATATGCTTTCTCTATGTCTAAGAAACCTAAGTATAGTTTGCTACCATCCCTTTTCTTTCTCTCAATCAATTCATTCACCACAAACAGATTGTCTTCTGCTCTCCTGTCCACTCGGAATCCATTTTGCTCTTCGCCTAACACTCCAACTCTCTCAATCCATTTGCACAATCTCTCATTCAACACCGCACTGAACACTTTGCCTACTGTGTTAACTAACGCAATCGGCCTGTAGTTCCTCAACTCATTCTTACTCTTATATCCTCCCTTATGCAACAAGGTCACCCTGCATTCATTCCACATTCTCGGCACTCTCTCCTCCTCCCACACCTGGTTGAACAACTCAGTCATCCTATCAATCACTACTTCTCCTCCATTTTGTACATTTCATACGGTATCTCATCCGGCCCTGCTGCCTTCCCATTCTTCTGCTTCTTCACACATTTCTCCACCTCCTCCCTGCTGATCCTTTCATTCAACTCATCTGCATCCTTTCTCTCCAGTGACACATGTCCTTCATCCACATCAAAGACCTCACTTACACCTCCAATCTCTTCCCAAAACTCTTTTATTGCCCTTCTCATTTCTTCCTTATCAGTCACCACTGCCCCATTCACCTTCAGGCTCTCCACATTCTCACTGTTAGGCATCCCTCACCCCTCAGGAATCTATACCATTCTCGCCCACCTTCCATACCTTTCTCTCTAAGGGACTGAATCACACTTCTCTCACTTGTAACTTTAGCATTCATTATCTTTCGCTTCGTCATTCGCTGCTGACTCACATACGCTGCCCATGCATTCAGGTACTCCTTTCAGCTTCCTCACTCTCATGTCTCCTCTTTCTTAACTGTCTGCACACCCTATTCAGTCTCTTCCTTTCCTTCCTAGCATCCCTGATCTCATTATTCCACCACGGCCTACATGCATGCTTTCTGGCACTTGTTCTTGCATACCCTATCTGGCTTACTGCTGCATTCCTCACATTTTCTACAAATCTATCATTCAGTTCATCCACGTCGCTTAGACTTTCATCCTCCCAGCTCCTCTCACTCAAGTCCACCTGGAAATTCTCCCATCCTACATCTCTCAATCTCCACTTTTTCCTCTTGGCCTTGGCATTTGTTCCATCTCTTCCATTCAACTTGCACTCTAACACCAGCATGTTATGGTCTGAGACTATGTCAATCATCCCATCTTCATCAATCCACATGCGGTCAACAACTTCACGCATTCTCCCATTCACTAGCATGTAGTCAATCGCAGACTCCTGGTTCCTCCCACTCCAAGTCACTCGTCCTTCAGCCAGGGTCTCATTGAGATTCTCCAAACTCACCTCATTCACAAGCTCATCCAGCATCTCACCGTTCCTGTTCATTTGTTCACCTAACATACCTATGTGGGCATTCATGTCTCCCATAACAATCACTCTCTCTCAGCATACTCTCTTGCAATCTTTTTCAAAACACTATATTTTCTGCCATTCTCCTAACTGCTCTGTCGCCTTCCACTGTCATATACACTACCACTACGACTATCCTCTCAGCTCTGCCACTTTCACTCCTGCACTCCACTCGAACAGCTAGCACGTCCTCACTCTCAGCACTGTCTCCTATGTCCAGCTCTTCCACTCTCAGGTTCCTCACCTTTTTGTGGAGCAAGGCTACGCCTCCTCCTAACTTATCCTGTTTTCTACGCCCTTTCCCTATCATGACAAACTCATTTCCTTCCATATGCACCACGTCCCGCAGGTGAGTCTCCGTGATACCTACCACATCCAAGCTCCATTCATTCAGCTCCTTGCATAAATCCTCAAACTTGCCAGTGCCCCATCCTCTCACATTCACACACCCAATCCTCATGCATCCTGACGCCCTGTGGGTACCTCCTCTTCCTTTACATTTACCCTCTCCTCCCGCCCCTCCTCGGTAACCTGCTCTCTTCAGGTTCCCTTTCTCTCGGTAACCTGCTCTCTTTCACGCTTCTGTCCTCCTCTCTCATACAAACACCTGCCCCTTCTCTCTGGATTCTGTCCTATTCCTGCTGCCTTCCTCCCAACGCTGAGCCCACTCCACCAAGTTCCAGGCCACCCACACCTTTCCAATAGTGGACATGTGTACGCCATCCTGTGTCCACACCTGCCTAAAGCGTACTTGGTCTAATTACAGCAAAGACAGCTTTCAGAAGAAAGTTCAACATCAGGCTGCAGTCATAGATCCACCACATAGTATGCTTAGACTCCACAGTAAAATGAAAGCCAGTGCAGATAATGATCAATGTTCAAATATCAGAAAACTATTCCTAAGCGGTTTCAAGGAAAAATAATGTTTACAATTTAGTATCACTGTTGGTATGCCATATAAGGAAAGAGATGGGGAGAGCCAGACTCTGCCAGAGAGGAAAGTTGTGTTGTGTTACCTTTGTGACAGGAGTATAAATTTTATATTTGTAGTTTTGTTTATTGCAACAATGCCCAAAGAGAAGAAAATGTATTTTTTTGGCATGTAGGATACAGTATATTTATTCATACCACAGAATATAGATTTTCATAGTCTTATTAATTGCACCAAAGAGAAGATTGTGTATTTTAAATTGGCATGCAGGATATATTGTATAGACCTCTGTAACACTGGAGTCCAGTGTTACAGAGGTCTATGGGAATTTGTGTAATTTATGTGAAAGGAATATATATTGTTATAGTCTTATTGTACCAAAGAGAAAGAATACTTATTTCAGTTGGCATGTAGGATTTATTTATTAACATTAAACAAGATGTGAATTGTTTTATGAATTATGAATTATTTTTATGAATTTTGTGAATTAATAAGTAATTGTTAAACAATTAATTAAACAATTATTTCCGAAGATCGGAAATAATGAGCTCTGAGCTCGTTCCATAGGGTAACGTCTGGCTGTCTCGTCAGAGACTGCAGCAGATCAAACAGTGAAACACACACACACACACACACACACACACACACGAGTAACAGCCAAATATTTCACTGGAATGAATTAAAAGCCCTTTCATATGAGTTTTAGCGCTGATGAAAACACCATTAATCCCTTCAGTACTGGGACTGCTTTTACCTTGAGATTTGTGTGCCATTAGACCATTTATTGACATTAGAAAAGATCTGTGGAGGGCAGAAGATTAATGGCCACGTCTTCCTATTTTAACCCCTTCAATATTGGGACACATTTTTACCTTGAGATTTGTGTACCATTGGACCATTTTATTGACATTACCAAGGGTCTGTGGAGGGCAGAATATTAATGACCACAGTCTTCACTATTTTAACCCTTAGAGTACTGGGAAGAATTTTTACCTTGAGTTTTGTGTACCATTAGACCATTTTATTGACATTAGCAAGGGTCTGTGGAGGGCAGAATTTTAATGGCAACAGTCTTCCGTATTTTAACCCCTTCAGTACTGGGACACATTTTACCTTGAGATTTGTGTACCATTGAACCATTTTAATGATATTACCAAGAGTCTGTGGAGGGTAGAAGATTAATGGCCACAGTCTTCTCTATTTTAACCCCTTCAGTACTGGGAGACATTTTACCTTGAGTTTTGTGCACCATTAGACTATTTTATTGACATTAGCAAGGGTGTATGGAGGTCAGAAGATTAATGGCCACAGTCTTCACTATTTTAATCCCCAACATGAGTTTGTGAAGATGTATAAAATCACCAAATAGTCACCACAAGGAATATGAAAACGCGTCATGGTACTGGTGAAGTTAAGAGCATCTCTACGCCCACCACCTCACCAACATGCCCACACCTTCACACATACCCATCATAACCTAGCCACTACCTCGTGGGTGGGTGTGGAGGTGTTGGCGTGCTTGTGGGCGTCCTATAGTGAGTAATGGCGGGCGTATGGGAGGTAGTGGGTAGGCTATGATGGGCGTGGGTGGGCGTGGGCGTGATGGGCGTGTCTCAGGTAAAGGAAGGTTCCCAGCACTGGAGGAAATAATTAATGATCTTGTTAGGCTGTAAAATTATAAAAAATAGTGAAACAGATCAAGAAGAAATGAAATAAAATGAATTGCTAGCCTACTGTTGCTAAGATTTGTGTAATGTATTACAAACATTTGTTGTAATATTTATGTAATGTATTACAAACATTTGTTGTAATATTTATGTAATGTATTACAAATATTTGTTGTAATATTTATGTAATGTATTATAAAGATTTGTTTTATAAGGTTTATTGAGCTGATGACACCACTCCGTCACTACAGTGTTGTTTGTGAACGAGTATTTTGACGCAAATGAATGAATATAATTTTGAAATCTGTGTTGGCGCCAAGCGCGCGACAAAGCGCCGCGCCGCTCACTCTTCAAATATTATCATTAATATTATTTTTGTTTTCCAAGGACGCCATTGTTTGTTTGTGTGTGTAATTAGTGATTCTCACACCTCTTAATTTGTCGTTTTGTTTTTGTTACTTGTCTCGCTGGTGTGATTTGATTTTTGATATATTATGAAGCCTAAAGGAACGACACGGTGCCCCGCCCCGCGCCCCGCGCCCCTTTAGTTTGTGTGGGTGTGTGCAGTGGTGGGGCATGCTGTGCCGCGCCCCGACACTCTAGCGTGGATTTAAGGCACTTTGCTGGGATGTGTAGTAACACAGTGTTGTGAGAGTGTTGCAGTGTTGACACGACACATGACACGCCGCGCCAGACACATGACACAGGACACACCACGCTCACTTTCCTGCCAAACCAAGCCGCCACAATTGTGCAAAGTGACAAAACGTCGCTCAAGTAAAGAAAAGTGGCACCCTGGGGTAGGCCTATCAGAAAAGTGGCACCCTGGGGTAGACCTATCAGAAAAGTGGCACCCTGGGGTAGGCCTATCAGAAAAATGGCACCCTGGGGTAGGCCTATCAGAAAAGTGGCACCCTGGGTTAAGCCTATCAGAAAAGTGGCACCCTGGGGTAAGCCTATCAGAAAAGTGGCACCCTGGGTTAAGCCTATCAGAAAAGTGGCACCCTGGGGTAGGCCTATATAAGTGTCTCTGTGTGTTGGGGGGGGGGAGTGATGTGACACCGAGGATTACTCACATAGACCTGTGTGTCAGCGCCAGTAGGCCTATGTGTGTGTCAGGGCGCAGCGTCACCATTGTAAGTACATGTTCTCTCTCTCTCTCTCTCTCTCTCTCTCTCTCTCTCTCTCTCTCTCTCTCTCTCTCTCTCGCCTGCCAGACGTCAGTTTTCTCCGGAACACGTGGATCTGTGTGTCTTGAGTCACTTCATTATATAGTGAGGGCGGCTGCGGAGGCGTATGGGCTGACTGGGGAAGCTTGGGCGTGAGCATGCATGGGCGGGACAAATATGGGCGGGAGTGGGTGTGGAGCTGTTGACTCCGCCCATAGCTTTGTGTGTGTGTGTGTGTGTGTGTGTGTGTAAGTGTGTGTGTGTGTGTGTATCGTGATTCTCCTCTCTCTCTCCTCTCCTCTCCTCTCTCTCTCTCTCTCTCTCTCTCTCTCTCTCTCTCTCTCGTGTCGTCTGGTCTGGTCTGGTCTCCTTGCTGTGTCTCGTCTTGTTGACCAGCGTCTGAGGTGATATGATGCTGCAATATAGTGGCATGGAAATACTAGTAGTATTGTGTAAACTGACACACTGCCGTTCATGATGGCGAAGGTGGGCAGGTGTGGGTGTTGGCGGTGCTGGTGGAGATATCTACATGCTTGTGTGTAGATAGATAGATACATAAGCTGGTAATTTGTTAGGTTCATTCATACATAAATTGACAACAGTTCGATGGTGTATACACTGCTATAACAATAAACTTATCAATCAATCAAGTAAACATCAATGAGATTTAAAAGGCGAGTGATGAGAGTGTGGGGAACAGCGGGGGAGGGGGAGGTGGAGAGGAGACGAGCGAGGCTCCCGAGACAAGTTTGGTGTGCGTCACTGACAGGGATAAACTCTCCGTGTCAAGGCCCCATCACACCAGAGGCGGTCCTTACTACGCGCAGCAGGTTCTCAACACGTTCATAAAATTTTTGAGGACGTAGTGGAGACGTGATGGAATTGCGAAATCCTCCACTGCTACGTATCTACCAAGCCTTTACTGCGTACGTCCCTTGATATCGCTACGATATCACTGTGTCCAATCGGGTTTAACTACGGTCATAACACGCATGTGATCAGGCTCCCGCCACGCTCACTAAGTTCCCGCCATGCTCACTGGGTTCTTACCACGTGCCCAACCAGCGCGCAATACGCTCACGTGACGCAAGCCGGAAGTGCTGCTTCCTGTCACTTCAGTTCTCGCCTCTCTTCTCTCATCAGTGGTTCTCCAGCTCTTACATCATTATATTAATTATCCTCATAACGTCATGCTGCCCAAATTAACTTGAAACTTTCCATCAGTCTGTGGTAATGACCAAACTGGAGCGACTTTTCAAGGTGGAGCTGGTGACGTAGAATATTTTCATTTGGCAACTGACCACCACCACCACCACTGACCAGACGTCCATTTCATCACCAGACACGAGACCTGGGGTGGGGGGAGAGGGAGAGAAAATGTTGTGCTCTGATAAGATATTCTTATTTTTCCTCTTTCTTCTATTCTTTCCTGTCCTCTTTCTCACTCACTTATTCACTCACTCACTCACTCACTCACTCTGAATCCTGTCCTCCACTACCACCACTCCCACCATCAGTTCATTCCTCCACCACGGACACAAACACGTCTTGAAGGAAGGTTAGTCCGCCGCCCAGAGTCACCTCGGCTGTCTGGCTGGCCACCCTGCGTGCCGCGGGACCAGAGGAGCGGTGGAGGGCTGCGGTCGGGGTTGCGGGTGTAACACTGTGTATGAATATTGTTTGTGTTTTAATTAAGGCGTGTACACACTTGTTGCATTTCCACGTATCGGATCACCGTTGCGTAGCAGTGTTGACAGGATAGTGCTTCACCGTTGCGTGTCAAAATATGACACAAAGTTACGCAACGGGTTTGATCCGCCATTTTTCGGTATTTTGGCGTCATCTCAAAGGAATGATACACAACTCACCAACCTTCGTGTGTGTGTGTGTGTGTGTGTGTGTGTGTGTGTGTGTGTGTGTGTGTACAAGGAGCGTGGGATCGTCCAGTTGCATGTTCAGTGTTGTCGTGGACGGGCATGATTATTTTTTGCAATTTTGACCCCAATTGCAGACAAACACAAAATCAGTTGTGTGTATCCTTGTCACGTTTTGATACAGTTCCGTCACATGCTGGAATTTCAAGTCAGTCAACACAGTATTGTTTCATTACACATACATAGAGTGTAGACACCCACCAACTCCGTCATTCATTTTTCCTTTTATTGATTTGATGTTCATGAATAAAACTAAACGTGGCCACAGACAACTGCAGATTTGCACTCATGGCTACGGTCAGGAACAAACTGAATGACACTGTTGCATCACTCAACGATGATACACCACCCGGATAGGCAAAAATGGGTACAATACCCTGTTGCATCGTATTGTATCACAGTGTGATACGCAACGATGAAACGATGCGTGGAAATTCAGTAAGTGTGTACACACCTTTAGAAAGTGTTGGTGGTGGCAATGTCAGTGTGGTGTGTATTGGTGGTGGTGGTGGTGGTGATTGTGGTGGTAACTATTGGTGGTGTGTTTGCTTGTTTTGCATCGTGAATATTGATTGATTGAGTGGCTGAAAGATTGACGGATTGATGGATAGATTGCCTGTCTAACTAATAGATTCACTGACTGACTGATATTTGGACTGACTCACTGACTGACTGACTGACTGATTAAATGAATAAAATACTAACTAAATGACTGACTATCTGGCTGACTGACTATTTGGCTAACTGACTGAATGACTGAATGATTGACTAACTGACTGTCTGACACACTGGTTGATTGTCTGTTTGACAAATGGCGCCTGTCCTTGGCAGAAAAAGCATCGCGCGGTACGAAGGCGCTTAGAAGTGTACCGTAGGATGTATGTGGTGCGCGTGGCCAGGCACGTGTTGCCGTACGCGAGTGTGCACGTGTAGGGATCTGACAAGTGTGTAGAGAAACAATGAAGACGACAGTGGCAAAGGGAATCGGATAAGCGCCTGACACCACGTATATGTCACCCACGATTCCACCCACGCCCACGCCCGTGCTACGTGGGTCCGAAAGCGTGTAGGTTGGGAGGGATGTGTCTTCAGGGACTCCCGGTTGACACGAAACAGTAGGGGAAGGTTGGCGATGCAATTAATGCGGGAACTGGCAGTGGTTGTGGTGGTGTTGGTGGTGGTGGTAGTGGTATTTATATGCTTGTGTGAAGATAGATGGATAAGCGGGTAATTTGATGGGTTGATAGATATGTAAATGGACAGTTGGGCAAACAAATAGATAGATGGATAGGCAGGCAGATAGATAAGTCAATAAATTCGTAAATGATTAACAATATAGATGTGCATGTAGATAGAAAAAGTCTATATTCCTCTACTTAGTGTCCTGTCACCCTGGTTTATTGTCAGAAATACTCGTATATCAGGCGGTAGAAATGGTGAATGAAAAAATAGTACAGTCTGCCTTTTAAGCACCTTGTTTATTGCCTCGCGGAGTTGCTACACTCGCTGTACAAGATACAATTTAATATTTCCTG
>NC_059265.1:2284477-2332488 GCF_017591435.1 Portunus trituberculatus
CCAATATAACCCATGTTTGGTATATTTCTGTTCCGTAAACAAATATTGTGTAATCATTTGTTTTCCTGCATTTCTGTGTTTTGGTGCAAAAAGCTGAAAACTACTAAAATAATAAGTTTTTCTTACTTTTACTTTTGTTTCTGTATATTGCCTTGTTTTCATCAATTTTATCATTTTGAGACACAGGTAACAATGGAAAATTAATTCAATATACAAAATTTCCAATCGAGATAGTTTTTTTTTCATAAAACATCTTAATAGCACATAAATAAGATGTTTAAAGAAATATAGTCTTTGCGTGCATTTTGAGTTTTGTGGATAAAATGCTTGAAAACACCTTAATAACTCATTTTGACATATTTCAGTTCCTTAAACAAATAGTGTGTAATCCTGCGTTTTGTCTGCATTGCTGTGTTTTGGTGCAAAGATGAAGACTACTAAAATAACACATTTTTCTTACTTTTCTTTCATTTCCCTATATTGGCTTGTTTTCACACCTAAACACAAAATGCAATCAAAACGCATCATTACACATTATTTGTTTAAGGAAGTGAAATATGTCAAAATGAGTTATTATATTGTTTTCCAGCATTTTCTGCACTACAACAAAGAAATGCAGGCAAAACACTATATTTGTTGAAACGTCTTATTTATGTGTTTTGAAGGTGTTTTATGAAAAAAGACTATCTCCATTGAAGATTGTTTATATTCAAGTCATTTTACATTTTTATGCTTCAAAACGATAGAATTGATGAAAACAAGCCAATATAGAGAAACCAAAGTAAAAGTAACAATAATAACAGGTTATTTTAGTAGTTTCACTATTTTTTGCACTAAAACACAGAAATGCTGGCAAAACGCATCATAAAACACTATTTGTTTAGGAAACTGAATTATGTCTACAATGGGTTATTTTGGTGTTTTCCACCATTTTATGCACCAAAACTCAGAAATGCAGGAAAAACACTATATTTGTTATAATGTCTTATTTATGTGTTTTTCAGGTGTTTTATGAAGGAAAAAAAAAAAAAAAAAAACTATCCAGATTGAAAGCTTTGTATATAGAAGTGATTTTATATTGTTATGCTTGAAAGCAATAAAATTGATGAAAACAAGCCAATATAGAGAAAACCAAAGTAAAAGTCAGAAAAACGTGTTATTTAAGTATTTTTAAGCTTTTTTCACCAAAACACAGAAATGCAGGAAAAACAAATGATTACACAATTTCTGTTTAAGGAACTGAAATATGTCAAAAAAAGGTTATTTTGGTGTTTTCCAGCATTTTATGCACCAAAACTCAGAAATGCTGGCAAAACACTATATTTGCTAAAATGTCTTATTTATGTGTTTTCAGGTGTTTTATGAAAAAAAAACGATTGAAAATTTTGTATATTCAAGTAATTTTACATTTTTATGCCTCAGAACGATAAAATTGCTGAAAACAAGGCAATATAGAGAAACCAAAGAAAGAGGAACAAAAAAGTGTTATTTTAGTAGTTTTCAGCTTTTTTGCACCAAAACACAGAAAAGCAGCAAAACGCATGAATAACAAACACTATTTGCTTAAAGAACTGATATATGTCAAATATGGGTTATTTTGGTGTTTTCAAATATTCTATGCACCAAAACTCAGAAATGCTGGCAAAACACTGTATTTGTTAAAATGTCTTATTTATGTGTTTTTAAGGTGTTTTATGAAAAAAAAAAGTTTTTTCCTAAAACACCTTAACAACACATATAAATAAGATGTTTTAACAAATATAGTGTTTTGCCAGCATTTTGAGTGTTTGGTGTATAAAATGGTGGAATACACCAATATAACCCATGTTTGGTATATTTCTGTTCCGTAAACAAATATTGTGTAATCATTTGTTTTCCTGCATTTCTGTGTTTTGGTGCAAAAAGCTGAAAACTACTAAAATAATAAGTTTTCTTACTTTTACTTTTGTTTCTGTATATTGCCTTGTTTTCATCAATTTTATCATTTTGAGACACAGGTAACAATGGAAAATTAATTCAATATACAAAATTTCCAATCGAGATAGTTTTTTTTTCATAAAACATCTTAATAGCACATAAATAAGATGTTTAAAGAAATATAGTCTTTGCGTGCATTTTGAGTTTTGTGGATAAAATGCTTGAAAACACCTTAATAACTCATTTTGACATATTTCAGTTCCTTAAACAAATAGTGTGTAATCCTGCGTTTTGTCTGCATTGCTGTGTTTTGGTGCAAAGATGAAGACTACTAAAATAACACATTTTTCTTACTTTTCTTTCATTTCCCTATATTGGCTTGTTTTCACACCTAAACACAAAATGCAATCAAAACGCATCATTACACATTATTTGTTTAAGGAAGTGAAATATGTCAAAATGAGTTATTATATTGTTTTCCAGCATTTTCTGCACTACAACAAAGAAATGCAGGCAAAACACTATATTTGTTGAAACGTCTTATTTATGTGTTTTGAAGGTGTTTTATGAAAAAAGACTATCTCCATTGAAGATTGTTTATATTCAAGTCATTTTACATTTTTATGCTTCAAAACGATAGAATTGATGAAAACAAGCCAATATAGAGAAACCAAAGTAAAAGTAACAATAATAACAGGTTATTTTAGTAGTTTCACTATTTTTTGCACTAAAACACAGAAATGCTGGCAAAACGCATCATAAAACACTATTTGTTTAGGAAACTGAATTATGTCTACAATGGGTTATTTTGGTGTTTTCCACCATTTTATGCACCAAAACTCAGAAATGCAGGAAAAACACTATATTTGTTATAATGTCTTATTTATGTGTTTTTCAGGTGTTTTATGAAGGAAAAAAAAAAAAAAAAAAACTATCCAGATTGAAAGCTTTGTATATAGAAGTGATTTTATATTGTTATGCTTGAAAGCAATAAAATTGATGAAAACAAGCCAATATAGAGAAAACCAAAGTAAAAGTCAGAAAAACGTGTTATTTAAGTATTTTTAAGCTTTTTTTTCACCAAAACACAGAAATGCAGGAAAAACAAATGATTACACAATTTCTGTTTAAGGAACTGAAATATGTCAAAAAAAGGTTATTTTGGTGTTTTCCAGCATTTTATGCACCAAAACTCAGAAATGCTGGCAAAACACTATATTTGCTAAAATGTCTTATTTATGTGTTTTCAGGTGTTTTATGAAAAAAAAACGATTGAAAATTTTGTATATTCAAGTAATTTTACATTTTTATGCCTCAGAACGATAAAATTGCTGAAAACAAGGCAATATAGAGAAACCAAAGAAAGAGGAACAAAAAAGTGTTATTTTAGTAGTTTTCAGCTTTTTTGCACCAAAACACAGAAAAGCAGCAAAACGCATGAATAACAAACACTATTTGCTTAAAGAACTGATATATGTCAAATATGGGTTATTTTGGTGTTTTCAAATATTCTATGCACCAAAACTCAGAAATGCTGGCAAAACACTGTATTTGTTAAAATGTCTTATTTATGTGTTTTTAAGGTGTTTTATGAAAAAAAAGTTTTTTCCTAAAACACCTTAACAACACATATAAATAAGATGTTTTAACAAATATAGTGTTTGCCAGCATTTGAGTGTTTGGTGTATAAAATGGTGGAATACACCAATATAACCCATGTTTGGTATATTTCTGTTCCGTAAACAAATATTGTGTAATCATTTGTTTTCCTGCATTTCTGTGTTTTGGTGCAAAAAGCTGAAAACTACTAAAATAATAAGTTTTCTTACTTTTACTTTTGTTTCTGTATATTGCCTTGTTTTCATCAATTTTATCATTTTGAGACACAGGTAACAATGGAAAATTAATTCAATATACAAAATTTCCAATCGAGATAGTTTTTTTTTCATAAAACATCTTAATAGCACATAAATAAGATGTTTAAAGAAATATAGTCTTTGCGTGCATTTTGAGTTTTGTGGATAAAATGCTTGAAAACACCTTAATAACTCATTTTGACATATTTCAGTTCCTTAAACAAATAGTGTGTAATCCTGCGTTTTGTCTGCATTGCTGTGTTTTGGTGCAAAGATGAAGACTACTAAAATAACACATTTTTCTTACTTTTCTTTCATTTCCCTATATTGGCTTGTTTTCACACCTAAACACAAAATGCAATCAAAACGCATCATTACACATTATTTGTTTAAGGAAGTGAAATATGTCAAAATGAGTTATTATATTGTTTTCCAGCATTTTCTGCACTACAACAAAGAAATGCAGGCAAAACACTATATTTGTTGAAACGTCTTATTTATGTGTTTTGAAGGTGTTTTATGAAAAAAGACTATCTCCATTGAAGATTGTTTATATTCAAGTCATTTTACATTTTTATGCTTCAAAACGATAGAATTGATGAAAACAAGCCAATATAGAGAAACCAAAGTAAAAGTAACAATAATAACAGGTTATTTTAGTAGTTTCACTATTTTTTGCACTAAAACACAGAAATGCTGGCAAAACGCATCATAAAACACTATTTGTTTAGGAAACTGAATTATGTCTACAATGGGTTATTTTGGTGTTTTCCACCATTTTATGCACCAAAACTCAGAAATGCAGGAAAAACACTATATTTGTTATAATGTCTTATTTATGTGTTTTTCAGGTGTTTTATGAAGGAAAAAAAAAAAAAAAAAACTATCCAGATTGAAAGCTTTGTATATAGAAGTGATTTTATATTGTTATGCTTGAAAGCAATAAAATTGATGAAAACAAGCCAATATAGAGAAAACCAAAGTAAAAGTCAGAAAAACGTGTTATTTAAGTATTTTTAAGCTTTTTTTTCACCAAAACACAGAAATGCAGGAAAAACAAATGATTACACAATTTCTGTTTAAGGAACTGAAATATGTCAAAAAAAGGTTATTTTGGTGTTTTCCAGCATTTTATGCACCAAAACTCAGAAATGCTGGCAAAACACTATATTTGCTAAAATGTCTTATTTATGTGTTTTCAGGTGTTTTATAAAAAAAAAACGATTGAAAATTTTGTATATTCAAGTAATTTTACATTTTTATGCCTCAGAACGATAAAATTGCTGAAAACAAGGCAATATAGAGAAACCAAAGAAAGAGGAACAAAAAAGTGTTATTTTAGTAGTTTTCAGCTTTTTTGCACCAAAACACAGAAAAGCAGCAAAACGCATGAATAACAAACACTATTTGCTTAAAGAACTGATATATGTCAAATATGGGTTATTTTGGTGTTTTCAAATATTCTATGCACCAAAACTCAGAAATGCTGGCAAAACACTGTATTTGTTAAAATGTCTTATTTATGTGTTTTTAAGGTGTTTTATGAAAAAAAAAGTTTTTTCCTAAAACACCTTAACAACACATATAAATAAGATGTTTTAACAAATATAGTGTTTTGCCAGCATTTGAGTGTTTGGTGTATAAAATGGTGGAATACACCAATATAACCCATGTTTGGTATATTTCTGTTCCGTAAACAAATATTGTGTAATCATTTGTTTTCCTGCATTTCTGTGTTTTGGTGCAAAAAGCTGAAAACTACTAAAATAATAAGTTTTTCTTACTTTTACTTTTGTTTCTGTATATTGCCTTGTTTTCATCAATTTTATCATTTTGAGACACAGGTAACAATGGAAAATTAATTCAATATACAAAATTTCCAATCGAGATAGTTTTTTTTTCATAAAACATCTTAATAGCACATAAATAAGATGTTTAAAGAAATATAGTCTTTGCGTGCATTTTGAGTTTTGTGGATAAAATGCTTGAAAACACCTTAATAACTCATTTTGACATATTTCAGTTCCTTAAACAAATAGTGTGTAATCCTGCGTTTTGTCTGCATTGCTGTGTTTTGGTGCAAAGATGAAGACTACTAAAATAACACATTTTTCTTACTTTTCTTTCATTTCCCTATATTGGCTTGTTTTCACACCTAAACACAAAATGCAATCAAAACGCATCATTACACATTATTTGTTTAAGGAAGTGAAATATGTCAAAATGAGTTATTATATTGTTTTCCAGCATTTTCTGCACTACAACAAAGAAATGCAGGCAAAACACTATATTTGTTGAAACGTCTTATTTATGTGTTTTGAAGGTGTTTTATGAAAAAAGACTATCTCCATTGAAGATTGTTTATATTCAAGTCATTTTACATTTTTATGCTTCAAAACGATAGAATTGATGAAAACAAGCCAATATAGAGAAACCAAAGTAAAAGTAACAATAATAACAGGTTATTTTAGTAGTTTCACTATTTTTTGCACTAAAACACAGAAATGCTGGCAAAACGCATCATAAAACACTATTTGTTTAGGAAACTGAATTATGTCTACAATGGGTTATTTTGGTGTTTTCCACCATTTTATGCACCAAAACTCAGAAATGCAGGAAAAACACTATATTTGTTATAATGTCTTATTTATGTGTTTTTCAGGTGTTTTATGAAGGAAAAAAAAAAAAAAAAAACTATCCAGATTGAAAGCTTTGTATATAGAAGTGATTTTATATTGTTATGCTTGAAAGCAATAAAATTGATGAAAACAAGCCAATATAGAAAACCAAAGTAAAAGTCAGAAAAACGTGTTATTTAAGTATTTTTAAGCTTTTTTCACCAAAACACAGAAATGCAGGAAAAACAAATGATTACACAATTTCTGTTTAAGGAACTGAAATATGTCAAAAAGGTTATTTTGGTGTTTTCCAGCATTTTATGCACCAAAACTCAGAAATGCTGGCAAAACACTATATTTGCTAAAATGTCTTATTTATGTGTTTTCAGGTGTTTTATGAAAAAAAAACGATTGAAAATTTTGTATATTCAAGTAATTTTACATTTTTATGCCTCAGAACGATAAAATTGCTGAAAACAAGGCAATATAGAGAAACCAAAGAAAGAGGAACAAAAAAGTGTTATTTTAGTAGTTTTCAGCTTTTTTGCACCAAAACACAGAAAAGCAGCAAAACGCATGAATAACAAACACTATTTGCTTAAAGAACTGATATATGTCAAATATGGGTTATTTTGGTGTTTTCAAATATTCTATGCACCAAAACTCAGAAATGCTGGCAAAACACTGTATTTGTTAAAATGTCTTATTTATGTGTTTTTAAGGTGTTTTATGAAAAAAAAAGTTTTTTCCTAAAACACCTTAACAACACATATAAATAAGATGTTTTAACAAATATAGTGTTTTGCCAGCATTTGAGTGTTTGGTGTATAAAATGGTGGAATACACCAATATAACCCATGTTTGGTATATTTCTGTTCCGTAAACAAATATTGTGTAATCATTTGTTTTCCTGCATTTCTGTGTTTTGGTGCAAAAAGCTGAAAACTACTAAAATAATAAGTTTTCTTACTTTTACTTTTGTTTCTGTATATTGCCTTGTTTTCATCAATTTTATCATTTTGAGACACAGGTAACAATGGAAAATTAATTCAATATACAAAATTTCCAATCGAGATAGTTTTTTTTCATAAAACATCTTAATAGCACATAAATAAGATGTTTAAAGAAATATAGTCTTTGCGTGCATTTTGAGTTTTGTGGATAAAAAAATGCTTGAAAACACCTTAATAACTCATTTTGACATATTTCAGTTCCTTAAACAAATAGTGTGTAATCCTGCGTTTTGTCTGCATTGCTGTGTTTTGGTGCAAAGATGAAGACTACTAAAATAACACATTTTTCTTACTTTTCTTTCATTTCCCTATATTGGCTTGTTTTCACACCTAAACACAAAATGCAATCAAAACGCATCATTACACATTATTTGTTTAAGGAAGTGAAATATGTCAAAATGAGTTATTATATTGTTTTCCAGCATTTTCTGCACTACAACAAAGAAATGCAGGCAAAACACTATATTTGTTGAAACGTCTTATTTATGTGTTTTGAAGGTGTTTTATGAAAAAAGACTATCTCCATTGAAGATTGTTTATATTCAAGTCATTTTACATTTTTATGCTTCAAAACGATAGAATTGATGAAAACAAGCCAATATAGAGAAACCAAAGTAAAAGTAACAATAATAACAGGTTATTTTAGTAGTTTCACTATTTTTTGCACTAAAACACAGAAATGCTGGCAAAACGCATCATAAAACACTATTTGTTTAGGAAACTGAATTATGTCTACAATGGGTTATTTTGGTGTTTTCCACCATTTTATGCACCAAAACTCAGAAATGCAGGAAAAACACTATATTTGTTATAATGTCTTATTTATGTGTTTTTCAGGTGTTTTATGAAGGAAAAAAAAAAAAAAAACTATCCAGATTGAAAGCTTTGTATATAGAAGTGATTTTATATTGTTATGCTTGAAAGCAATAAAATTGATGAAAACAAGCCAATATAGAGAAAACCAAAGTAAAAGTCAGAAAAACGTGTTATTTAAGTATTTTTAAGCTTTTTTTTCACCAAAACACAGAAATGCAGGAAAAACAAATGATTACACAATTTCTGTTTAAGGAACTGAAATATGTCAAAAAAAGGTTATTTTGGTGTTTTCCAGCATTTTATGCACCAAAACTCAGAAATGCTGGCAAAACACTATATTTGCTAAAATGTCTTATTTATGTGTTTTCAGGTGTTTTATGAAAAAAAAAACGATTGAAAATTTTGTATATTCAAGTAATTTTACATTTTTATGCCTCAGAACGATAAAATTGCTGAAAACAAGGCAATATAGAGAAACCAAAGAAAGAGGAACAAAAAAGTGTTATTTTAGTAGTTTTCAGCTTTTTTTTGCACCAAAACACAGAAAAGCAGCAAAACGCATGAATAACAAACACTATTTGCTTAAAGAACTGATATATGTCAAATATGGGTTATTTTGGTGTTTTCAAATATTCTATGCACCAAAACTCAGAAATGCTGGCAAAACACTGTATTTGTTAAAATGTCTTATTTATGTGTTTTTAAGGTGTTTTATGAAAAAAAAAGTTTTTTCCTAAAACACCTTAACAACACATATAAATAAGATGTTTTAACAAATATAGTGTTTTGCCAGCATTTCCGAGTGTTTGGTGTATAAAATGGTGGAATACACCAATATAACCCATGTTTGGTATATTTCTGTTCCGTAAACAAATATTGTGTAATCATTTGTTTTCCTGCATTTCTGTGTTTTGGTGCAAAAAGCTGAAAACTACTAAAATAATAAGTTTTTCTTACTTTTACTTTTGTTTCTGTATATTGCCTTGTTTTCATCAATTTTATCATTTTGAGACACAGGTAACAATGGAAAATTAATTCAATATACAAAATTTCCAATCGAGATAGTTTTTTTTTCATAAAACATCTTAATAGCACATAAATAAGATGTTTAAAGAAATATAGTCTTTGCGTGCATTTTGAGTTTTGTGGATAAAATGCTTGAAAACACCTTAATAACTCATTTTGACATATTTCAGTTCCTTAAACAAATAGTGTGTAATCCTGCGTTTTGTCTGCATTGCTGTGTTTTGGTGCAAAGATGAAGACTACTAAAATAACACATTTTTCTTACTTTTCTTTCATTTCCCTATATTGGCTTGTTTTCACACCTAAACACAAAATGCAATCAAAACGCATCATTACACATTATTTGTTTAAGGAAGTGAAATATGTCAAAATGAGTTATTATATTGTTTTCCAGCATTTTCTGCACTACAACAAAGAAATGCAGGCAAAACACTATATTTGTTGAAACGTCTTATTTATGTGTTTTGAAGGTGTTTTATGAAAAAAGACTATCTCCATTGAAGATTGTTTATATTCAAGTCATTTTACATTTTTATGCTTCAAAACGATAGAATTGATGAAAACAAGCCAATATAGAGAAACCAAAGTAAAAGTAACAATAATAACAGGTTATTTTAGTAGTTTCACTATTTTTTGCACTAAAACACAGAAATGCTGGCAAAACGCATCATAAAACACTATTTGTTTAGGAAACTGAATTATGTCTACAATGGGTTATTTTGGTGTTTTCCACCATTTTATGCACCAAAACTCAGAAATGCAGGAAAAACACTATATTTGTTATAATGTCTTATTTATGTGTTTTTCAGGTGTTTTATGAAGGAAAAAAAAAAAAAAAAAACTATCCAGATTGAAAGCTTTGTATATAGAAGTGATTTTATATTGTTATGCTTGAAAGCAATAAAATTGATGAAAACAAGCCAATATAGAGAAACCAAAGTAAAAGTCAGAAAAACGTGTTATTTAAGTATTTTTAAGCTTTTTTTTCACCAAAACACAGAAATGCAGGAAAAACAAATGATTACACAATTTCTGTTTAAGGAACTGAAATATGTCAAAAAGGTTATTTTGGTGTTTTCCAGCATTTTATGCACCAAAACTCAGAAATGCTGGCAAAACACTATATTTGCTAAAATGTCTTATTTATGTGTTTTCAGGTGTTTTATGAAAAAAAAACGATTGAAAATTTTGTATATTCAAGTAATTTTACATTTTTATGCCTCAGAACGATAAAATTGCTGAAAACAAGGCAATATAGAGAAACCAAAGAAAGAGGAACAAAAAAGTGTTATTTTAGTAGTTTTCAGCTTTTTTTTGCACCAAAACACAGAAAAGCAGCAAAACGCATGAATAACAAACACTATTTGCTTAAAGAACTGATATATGTCAAATATGGGTTATTTTGGTGTTTTCAAATATTCTATGCACCAAAACTCAGAAATGCTGGCAAAACACTGTATTTGTTAAAATGTCTTATTTATGTGTTTTTAAGGTGTTTTATGAAAAAAAAAGTTTTTTCCTAAAACACCTTAACAACACATATAAATAAGATGTTTTAACAAATATAGTGTTTTGCCAGCATTTCCGAGTGTTTGGTG
Organism: Portunus trituberculatus; assembly: GCF_017591435.1. Taxonomy (NCBI): domain Eukaryota; kingdom Metazoa; phylum Arthropoda; class Malacostraca; order Decapoda; family Portunidae; genus Portunus; species Portunus trituberculatus. The sequence goes on from NC_059265.1 coordinate 2,295,322, forward strand.
TATAAAATGGTGGAATACACCAATATAACCCATGTTTGGTATATTTCTGTTCCGTAAACAAATATTGTGTAATCATTTGTTTTCCTGCATTTCTGTGTTTTGGTGCAAAAAGCTGAAAACTACTAAAATAATAAGTTTTTCTTACTTTTACTTTTGTTTCTGTATATTGCCTTGTTTTCATCAATTTTATCATTTTGAGACACAGGTAACAATGGAAAATTAATTCAATATACAAAATTTCCAATCGAGATAGTTTTTTTTTCATAAAACATCTTAATAGCACATAAATAAGATGTTTAAAGAAATATAGTCTTTGCGTGCATTTTGAGTTTTGTGGATAAAATGCTTGAAAACACCTTAATAACTCATTTTGACATATTTCAGTTCCTTAAACAAATAGTGTGTAATCCTGCGTTTTGTCTGCATTGCTGTGTTTTGGTGCAAAGATGAAGACTACTAAAATAACACATTTTTCTTACTTTTCTTTCATTTCCCTATATTGGCTTGTTTTCACACCTAAACACAAAATGCAATCAAAACGCATCATTACACATTATTTGTTTAAGGAAGTGAAATATGTCAAAATGAGTTATTATATTGTTTTCCAGCATTTTCTGCACTACAACAAAGAAATGCAGGCAAAACACTATATTTGTTGAAACGTCTTATTTATGTGTTTTGAAGGTGTTTTATGAAAAAAGACTATCTCCATTGAAGATTGTTTATATTCAAGTCATTTTACATTTTTATGCTTCAAAACGATAGAATTGATGAAAACAAGCCAATATAGAGAAACCAAAGTAAAAGTAACAATAATAACAGGTTATTTTAGTAGTTTCACTATTTTTTGCACTAAAACACAGAAATGCTGGCAAAACGCATCATAAAACACTATTTGTTTAGGAAACTGAATTATGTCTACAATGGGTTATTTTGGTGTTTTCCACCATTTTATGCACCAAAACTCAGAAATGCAGGAAAAACACTATATTTGTTATAATGTCTTATTTATGTGTTTTTCAGGTGTTTTATGAAGGAAAAAAAAAAAAAAAAAACTATCCAGATTGAAAGCTTTGTATATAGAAGTGATTTTATATTGTTATGCTTGAAAGCAATAAAATTGATGAAAACAAGCCAATATAGAGAAAACCAAAGTAAAAGTCAGAAAAACGTGTTATTTAAGTATTTTAAGCTTTTTTTTCACCAAAACACAGAAATGCAGGAAAAACAAATGATTACACAATTTCTGTTTAAGGAACTGAAATATGTCAAAAAAAGGTTATTTTGGTGTTTTCCAGCATTTTATGCACCAAAACTCAGAAATGCTGGCAAAACACTATATTTGCTAAAATGTCTTATTTATGTGTTTTCAGGTGTTTTATGAAAAAAAAACGATTGAAAATTTTGTATATTCAAGTAATTTTACATTTTTATGCCTCAGAACGATAAAATTGCTGAAAACAAGGCAATATAGAGAAACCAAAGAAAGAGGAACAAAAAAGTGTTATTTTAGTAGTTTTCAGCTTTTTTTTGCACCAAAACACAGAAAAGCAGCAAAACGCATGAATAACAAACACTATTTGCTTAAAGAACTGATATATGTCAAATATGGGTTATTTTGGTGTTTTCAAATATTCTATGCACCAAAACTCAGAAATGCTGGCAAAACACTGTATTTGTTAAAATGTCTTATTTATGTGTTTTTAAGGTGTTTTATGAAAAAAAAAGTTTTTTCCTAAAACACCTTAACAACACATATAAATAAGATGTTTTAACAAATATAGTGTTTTGCCAGCATTTCCGAGTGTTTGGTGTATAAAATGGTGGAATACACCAATATAACCCATGTTTGGTATATTTCTGTTCCGTAAACAAATATTGTGTAATCATTTGTTTTTCCTGCATTTCTGTGTTTTGGTGCAAAAAAAAGCTGAAAACTACTAAAATAATAAGTTTTTCTTACTTTTACTTTTGTTTCTGTATATTGCCTTGTTTTCATCAATTTTATCATTTTGAGACACAGGTAACAATGGAAAATTAATTCAATATACAAAATTTCCAATCGAGATAGTTTTTTTTCATAAAACATCTTAATAGCACATAAATAAGATGTTTAAAGAAATATAGTCTTTGCGTGCATTTTGAGTTTTGTGGATAAAATGCTTGAAAACACCTTAATAACTCATTTTGACATATTTCAGTTCCTTAAACAAATAGTGTGTAATCCTGCGTTTTGTCTGCATTGCTGTGTTTTGGTGCAAAGATGAAGACTACTAAAATAACACATTTTTCTTACTTTTCTTTCATTTCCCTATATTGGCTTGTTTTCACACCTAAACACAAAATGCAATCAAAACGCATCATTACACATTATTTGTTTAAGGAAGTGAAATATGTCAAAATGAGTTATTATATTGTTTTCCAGCATTTTCTGCACTACAACAAAGAAATGCAGGCAAAACACTATATTTGTTGAAACGTCTTATTTATGTGTTTTGAAGGTGTTTTATGAAAAAAGACTATCTCCATTGAAGATTGTTTATATTCAAGTCATTTTACATTTTTATGCTTCAAAACGATAGAATTGATGAAAACAAGCCAATATAGAGAAACCAAAGTAAAAGTAACAATAATAACAGGTTATTTTAGTAGTTTCACTATTTTTTGCACTAAAACACAGAAATGCTGGCAAAACGCATCATAAAACACTATTTGTTTAGGAAACTGAATTATGTCTACAATGGGTTATTTTGGTGTTTTCCACCATTTTATGCACCAAAACTCAGAAATGCAGGAAAAACACTATATTTGTTATAATGTCTTATTTATGTGTTTTTCAGGTGTTTTATGAAGGAAAAAAAAAAAAAAAAAACTATCCAGATTGAAAGCTTTGTATATAGAAGTGATTTTATATTGTTATGCTTGAAAGCAATAAAATTGATGAAAACAAGCCAATATAGAGAAAACCAAAGTAAAAGTCAGAAAAACGTGTTATTTAAGTATTTTTAAGCTTTTTTTTCACCAAAACACAGAAATGCAGGAAAAACAAATGATTACACAATTTCTGTTTAAGGAACTGAAATATGTCAAAAAAAGGTTATTTTGGTGTTTTCCAGCATTTTATGCACCAAAACTCAGAAATGCTGGCAAAACACTATATTTGCTAAAATGTCTTATTTATGTGTTTTCAGGTGTTTTATGAAAAAAAAAACGATTGAAAATTTTGTATATTCAAGTAATTTTACATTTTTATGCCTCAGAACGATAAAATTGCTGAAAACAAGGCAATATAGAGAAACCAAAGAAAGAGGAACAAAAAAGTGTTATTTTAGTAGTTTTCAGCTTTTTTTTGCACCAAAACACAGAAAAGCAGCAAAACGCATGAATAACAAACACTATTTGCTTAAAGAACTGATATATGTCAAATATGGGTTATTTTGGTGTTTTCAAATATTCTATGCACCAAAACTCAGAAATGCTGGCAAAACACTGTATTTGTTAAAATGTCTTATTTATGTGTTTTTAAGGTGTTTTATGAAAAAAAAAAGTTTTTTCCTAAAACACCTTAACAACACATATAAATAAGATGTTTTAACAAATATAGTGTTTTGCCAGCATTTCCGAGTGTTTGGTGTATAAAATGGTGGAATACACCAATATAACCCATGTTTGGTATATTTCTGTTCCGTAAACAAATATTGTGTAATCATTTGTTTTTCCTGCATTTCTGTGTTTTGGTGCAAAAAAAGCTGAAAACTACTAAAATAATAAGTTTTTCTTACTTTTACTTTTGTTTCTGTATATTGCCTTGTTTTCATCAATTTTATCATTTTGAGACACAGGTAACAATGGAAAATTAATTCAATATACAAAATTTCCAATCGAGATAGTTTTTTTTTTTTTTCATAAAACATCTTAATAGCACATAAATAAGATGTTTAAAGAAATATAGTCTTTTGCGTGCATTTTGAGTTTTGTGGATAAAATGCTTGAAAACACCTTAATAACTCATTTTGACATATTTCAGTTCCTTAAACAAATAGTGTGTAATCCTGCGTTTTGTCTGCATTGCTGTGTTTTGGTGCAAAGATGAAGACTACTAAAATAACACATTTTTCTTACTTTTCTTTCATTTCCCTATATTGGCTTGTTTTCACACCTAAACACAAAAATGCAATCAAAACGCATCATTACACATTATTTGTTTAAGGAAGTGAAATATGTCAAAATGAGTTATTATATTGTTTTCCAGCATTTTCTGCACTACAACAAAGAAATGCAGGCAAAACACTATATTTGTTGAAACGTCTTATTTATGTGTTTTGAAGGTGTTTTATGAAAAAGACTATCTCCATTGAAGATTGTTTATATTCAAGTCATTTTACATTTTATGCTTCAAAACGATAGAATTGATGAAAACAAGCCAATATAGAGAAACCAAAGTAAAAGTAACAATAATAACAGGTTATTTTAGTAGTTTCACTATTTTTGACTCAAACTAGAGCCTTTTGAAAATAGAGGTGATGCGGCCATTATTTCAATTATTTGAAAAGGCCACAGAGATAACGAGCATGGTTATTAAGAGTGTTTTGGTATTGATAATGTAGAAATCATGTTAATGTGTCTCTTGAACCATCAAACTACCCTTAGAAACCCGTGTGACTGAAACTAGAGCCTTTTAAATATAGAGATGATGTGGCCACTATTTTCAAAGGCTCCAGAAACGACAAGCATGGTTATTAAGAGTGTTTTCGCTGTTGATAACGGAGAAATCATGTTAATCTGTCTCTTGAACCTTCAAACTACCCTTAGAAACCCGTGTGACTGAAATTAGAGCCTTTTAAATATAGTGATGATAAAGATATTATTTTCAAAGACCACAGAGATGACAAGCTTGGTTATTAAGAGTATTTTCACTGTTGATAATGTAGAAATCATATTAATATGTCACTAGAATTATTAAAACCCTTTAACAACCCGTGTGACTCAAACTAGAGCCTTTTAAAAATAGTGGTTATGTGGCCACTATTTTCAAAGGCTCAAAACGACAAGCATGGTTATTAAGAGTGTTTTCGCTGTTGATAACGGAGAAATCACGTTATCTCTCTCTTGAACCTTCAAACTACCCTTAGTAACCCGTGTAACTGAAACTAGAGCCTTTTAAATATAGAGGTTATGTGGCCACTATTTTCAAAGGCCACAGAGATAACGAGCTTGGTTATTAAGAGTGTTTTTGCTGTTGATAACGTAGAAATCATGTTAATCTGTCTTTTGAACCTTCAAACTACCATTAGAAACTCGTTTGACTGAAATTAGAGACTTTTCAAAATAGAGGTGATGTGGCCATTATTTCAAAAGGCCACAAAGATAACTAGCTTGGTTAATAAGAGTGTTTTTGCTGTTGATAACGTAGAAATCATGTAAATATGTCACTAGAACCATTAAACTACCCTTAACAACCCGTATGACTCAAACTAGAGTTTTTGAAAATAGAGGTGATGCGGCCATTATTTCAATTATTTAAAAAAGCCACAGAGATAACGAGCATGGTTATTAAGAGTGTTTTTGGTATTGATAATGTAGAAATCATATTAATGTGTCTTGATAATGTAGAAATCATGTTAATGTGTCTCTTGAACCATCAAACTACCATTAGAAACCCGTGTGACTGAAACTAGAGCCTTTTAAATATAGAGATGATGTGGCCACTATTTTCAAAGGCTCCAGAAACGACAAGCATGGTTATTAAGAGTGTTTTCGCTGTTGATAACGGAGAAATCATGTTAATATGTCTCTTGAACCTTCAAACTACCCTTACAAACCCGTGTGACTGAAATTAGAGCCTTTTAAATATAGAGATGATGTAGATATTATTTTCAAAGACCACAGATATGACAAGCTTGGTTATTAAGAGTATTCTCACTGTTGATAATGTAGAAATCATATTAATCTGTCACTAGAACCATTAAACTACCCTTAACAACCCGTATGACTCAAACTAGAGTTTTTGAAAATAGAGGTGATGCGGCCATTATTTCAATTATTTCAAAAGGCCACAGAGATAACGAGCATGGTTATTAAGAGTGTTTTTGGTATTGATAATGTAGAAATCATGTTAATGTGTCTCTTGAACCATCAAACTACCCTTAGAAACCCGTGTGACTGAAACTAGAGCCTTTTAAATATAGAGATGATGTGGCCACTATTTTCAAAGGCTCCAGAAACGACAAGCATGGTTATTAAGAGTGTTTTCGCTGTTGATAACGGAGAAATCATGTTAATCTGTCTCTTGAACCTTCAAACTACCCTTAGAAACCCGTGTGACTGAAATTAGAGCCTTTTAAATATAGTGATGATAAAGATATTATTTTCAAAGACCACAGAGATGACAAGCTTGGTTATTAAGAGTATTTTCACTGTTGATAATGTAGAAATCATATTAATATGTCACTAGAATCATTAAACTACCCTTTAACAACCCGTGTGACTCAAACTAGAGCCTTTTAAAAATAGTGGTTATGTGGCCACTATTTTCAAAATGTGGCCATTATTTTCAAAGGCCACAAAACGACAAGCATGGTTATTAAGAGTGTTTTCGCTGTTGATAACGGAGAAATCATGTTAATATCTCTCTTGAACCTTCAAACTACCCTTAGTAACCCGTGTGACTGAAACTAGAGCCTTTTAAATATAGAGGTTATGTGGCCACTATTTTCAAAGGCCACAGAGATAACGAGCTTGGTTATTAAGAGTGTTTTGCTGTTGATAACGTAGAAATCATGTTAATCTGTCTCTTGAACCTTCAAACTACCATTAGAAACCCGTTTGACTGAAATTAGAGCCTTTTCAAAATAGAGGTGATGTGGCCATTATTTCAAAAGGCCACAAAGATAACAAGCTTGGTTAATAAGAGTGTTTTGCTGTTGATAACGTAGAAATCATGTTAATCTGTCACTAGAACCATTAAACTACCCTTAACAACCCGTATGACTCAAACTAGAGTTTTTGAAAATAGAGGTGATGCGGCCATTATTTCAATTATTTCAAAAGGCCACAGAGATAACGAGCATGGTTATTAAGAGTGTTTTGGTATTGATAATGTAGAAATCATGTTAATGTGTCTCTTGAACCATCAAACTACCCTTAGAAACCCGTGTGACTGAAACTAGAGCCTTTTAAATATAGAGATGATGTGGCCACTATTTTCAAAGGCTCCAGAAACGACAAGCATGGTTATTAAGAGTGTTTTCGCTGTTGATAACGGAGAAATCATGTTAATCTGTCTCTTGAACCTTCAAACTACCCTTAGAAACCCGTGTGACTGAAATTAGAGCCTTTTAAATATAGTGATGATAAAGATATTATTTTCAAAGACCACAGAGATGACAAGCTTGGTTATTAAGAGTATTTTCACTGTTGATAATGTAGAAATCATATTAATATGTCACTAGAACCATTAAATGCTATACATAACTTCTAAATATTACCGTTTTTCTGCTGGTGTAGATAAGGCATTGCAAAAAACCATACCCGCTACATATCTACAACTGTCTACAAATTCTACAAATTTATCAACCCAATCTACAAATGGTCAATGAAATACACTACACCAGTGATGAAGATCTGTGGCCAACCTTCAGAACTTCATTGGTACGTCTCCAAGAATCACCCTTTTCTTCTCCCTCTTCCTTTTTTCCTCCTCTTGTTCCTTTGGCAACACCGGCAGTAGTAGCAGTCTGGTGTCCGTTGTATGTCATGCACGCTCACTCCAAAAACTTGCCTCACTTCTTTGGCGTTAGTAGTACTGAATCCTGGAACAAGAGATGGAACAATATTGTAATGGCGTCCTCCTCAATGCCTGTTGTCTTGTAGTACAGAAGGTTGAGGAAGGTATTGTGGATGATGTAACGATAAGTATGGTATATTAAGGAGAGCCAAGGTGGATCGGATTTGCGTGGGTGGCTCTGTAGGCCTAAGGAGGAAAACTGCCGTACCAAACGCATAATTAATACGAGCGGAGGAACTTTATGAGTAGGGATTTTGGAATGTTGTGCATGGTAGAAATATTAGTGTTAGCATGAAGTGTACTACAACATGTATAAGGAGGAATAGAGTAAGGAAGGCAGCGTATTTAACATTGCGTGAATTGGCACGCGGGGCAGTAGATTTGAGTGGGGGCAGGAAAGGACGCGATCTCGGATGAAGGGAGTGAGTGAGTGCACTCTACTCGGACATATGTGGGGTGTGGACGCGTCACGGTGAGCGAGGGTCTCTGATCAGGTGGGTAATGTGATCAGGGCAGTGGAATTTCGTGTTAATATAATCGAGGGTGTCATTATGTGGAGTTAAGTCGTGTATTCAAGTGAGGAGAGTGTGTTTCTCTGTTGTTGGTTAAGAGTGCCGCGTCACTTTCATCGTTTTTTGTTCGAATGTACTTTACTTTATTTGAAATATATGTAAAATTGACTTGGAAGAGAGTTTTCCTTCAATGAAAATCCCAGCCCGTGTGGTACAATGATAACACGTCGACGAATGATGAGTGATGAGCAGAGGACTTGTGTCCCGAGAGGTTTTTTTTTCATGTAGGAAGAGCGCCAGCCAAGGGCAAGAAACAAAGAAAAGATAAAAAAAAAAAAAAGGCCCACTTGAGTGCTGGCTCTCTAAAAAGTGGAAAAGCGTCAGCCAAAACAAGGGAGGAAATGCCTCGATATCTCTCTCTTCAAAGAAGACAAGTCGCAAGAATTCAGAAATACAGATGCAGGTAGGGAGTTCCAGATTGTACAAATGAAAAGGATGAATGATTGAGAGTACTGGTTAACTCTTGCGTTGGGAAGTTGGACACAATAGGGATGAGAAGAAAGCCTTGTAAAGCGAGGCCGCAGGACGAGGGGAGGCATAAAGATAGCAAGATCTGTAGAACAGTTAGCATGAAAATAACGATAAAAGAGAAGGAGATTCAACATTTCGGCGGTGAAAAAGAGGCTGAATTAGTTAGTCAGAGGAGGGGAATACCAAAACAATTGTTCAGTTTACTGTCCATATCAATTTGGAACACTGCCGAACCTGTTATAATGGTCAACAATTTGAAATCATTGAACCTAGCTTTGTCAAATCCCCTTGGATACTGCCAACATGAAAAACCTCATAGTACCAATAAACGCACTTACAATTCACTACAAGCACACAGTATGCACCAATACTGACACCACACCACAAAACACACCATACACAACTGACACACACACAAACAACTTAAATCACTCAAAACTAACCCAAAACACCCTGCAACACCTCAAAATATAAAAAGCTCACCCAAAACACATTACAGACACCCAAGTTACCAATATCACCTAGATACACACACACACACACACACACACACACACACACACACACACACACACACACACACACACACACACACACCACTACACTAGAGAGAGAGAGAGAGAGAGAGAGACAGAGAGAGAGAGAGAGAGAGAGAGAGAGAGAGAGAGAGAGAGAGAGAGAGAGAGAGAGAGAGAGAGAGAGAGAGAGAGAGAGAGAGAGAGAGAGAGAGAGAGAGAGAGAGAGAGAGAGAGAGAGAGAGAGAGAGAGAGAGCAAACAAATCTTAACAGAAAAACAACAACAACAACAACAAAAACCACAATTTCCTTTACTCCTATATCCAGGGCAGAACACGGAGACACAGGCTTGCCCGACTTTAGTGAACAGCGGCGGGCAGTCAGTGTGGTGCAAGGTGTAGGTAATCTGCGCCGTGAATTGACCGCCCACAGCCTCCGCCACGTCCACCTCATTCTGCCTGTCGTCACCTGGGAACGAAGCGGGTAATCAATAATGGACACTTGTTATAAGGGCCCACTGACACTGAGCTAGCCTGTTGAGGGCCTCAAAACATACTCAAAAATCCTTGTATAGGCCCAATTCACTCTTACACACACCCACGACAAACCACACATACCCAAACCCTCTTAAAATCTCAATAACATTCCAGAACACACTAAGAAAACACAGAACAGGTTAAAATACCTCCAAACTCACTAGAAACACCCAATATTTAATTAAATATCCCCCACACACACCCAAAAGACCACTAAACCCCCCACCACTTATAACACTCATAATAATACCAAATCCCACTCAGAACACCAACCAATCCCTCAAAGTTCTCCCAAACCACACTCAAAACATACTAATACACTTACCTAAATATTACACCTTGGCTTCTTCTACTATTCCACCTTTATTTCTCATTTTTCTTCATTCTTCTCCATTATTACTCCTTCTTCTTCCTCCTCCTCCTTCCATCCACACGTCTGAGCCTAGAAACACATCAAAACACTAGATATTAGACAAAATATTTAGGAAAAGGAGGGTGACTTAAGTATTATGGCTTTGCTGCTGCTCCTCTTCCTCCTCCATTTCTCCTCTCTTCCTCTTTATCCTCCTTTATTTCAACTTTCTTCCTCTTTCTGCTACAATTATCTAAACATCTGAACCTAGAAACCCACGAAAACACGTAGAAATCACTAGATATTAGGCAAAATATCGACGAACTGTGGATTTGGAAAATTGGCGCCAGCCACTACCTGGGTGGGCTGTGGTCATCCGAGAGAGAACGGGAACGGGGCTGACTCGGCTAAATTACGTAAATCATTTCATTTCAAAAATGACTTTTACAAAAAACGAGGCCACGGCCAAATGCTTGTTATTTTATGACGTGATAAATACTTAAACTAATTTTCAAAATATCAAAATATCTCCAGCTTAACTGGTTTTTAAAAAAGGTCTAAATTAAGTACGTTAAAAGTACAAAACATTTTAACCCATAAATCTCTTAAAACGTCCTATAAAGTCAAGCCATTTTCACTTGGCGTGTATTTTATCACATTTCAGGGAGTCTGAGCTAGCTTTCAGGGCATTCTACAGCGTGTTAGACCGAGAAGCAGAAACGTGAGCAAATAAAATAAAGAAAAATAAGAGCTTTTTACAACAGCACCAAACACCATTTCAAAGTCCACATATTTCACTCAATAGATTGATTTCACACTTAAAAGAGGACAGGCACTCTTTTGCTACCATAAAGGCCCACTTATACCTTGAAATGAAAAGCTCAAAACTCCAAGTGGGAAATTTTGAGCGTTAAAAGCCTTTAACATACGCCATAAAACACCACTAAACGCCACATATTTACCCAGCACAGGCGCGGAACACACTTCAAACACAACGAAACATTTATAGAAACCATAAAAACATACCATGGAAGCGTAATATTAGCGTCAGGAAATATTGGAAAAAAAGTATTTGACCCAACAGGCTGGTGACGGGTGGGTGAGGGCGGGTGTAGGGTGTTGGCTAGGGGACCGTCGGGGGGGAAGCGGCCTGGAGGCAACACCGGCGGCGGGACATCCATATATAGCCTTTATCATCTCACCAAACCAAAATTAAGCCACACAGAGAAATTTTGACTAGACTAAATGAAATGTTAGACTGGTGGCTACCTTGTGACACATGTTTGGCCGAGGGTAAGTGAAGGAAACAAATATGAGAGGGTAATACAGACGCCTTGCTCTTTTATGCTCCTTATACCATTACTTGAAAATATTTGCGTACTGTTTTCACTCTCATATGTAAAGAAAACCTAACATTAAGTGAATAGCCTTATAAATACCTTTAATAGACGAAGATTAGGCAGTGTGGTGAAGGCTTGCACGGTTTCTCATACTGATTGCCTCTTGGTGCTCCTTGAAAACTGTCGGTAATATAGCAACACTTCACTTTATTTGTGTGTGTGTGTGTGTGTGTGTGTGTGTGTGTGTGTGTGTGTGTGTGTGTGTGTGTGTGTGTGTGTGTGTGTGTGTGTGTGTCTCTGGGTGTGGATGTGCATGGGTCAGTATAGCCCACCGCCACAACTGTGTTCACCACCACCACCGCTAAGAGACTACTGCCGTAGCAAAAGGTTATCTGTGAAGTCAGGACGCATGTATATATGTTTATGATAACTATCTGTCACTAAATCTCTTATTAATGAGACGCTATGCTTATACAAATACCACATGTCGATTTATTGGTTATTGTGACATCTTCCTCTTCGTTATCGTGTCCAGCTTTTGTTATTTGTCAAAGCAGGAAATATTAAATTGTATCTTGTTGTACAGCGAGTGTTGGCAAATCCGCGAGGCAATAAACAAGGTGCTTAAAAGGCAGACTGTACTATTTTTCTCATTCTCCATTTCTACCGCCTGATATACGAGTATTTCTGACAATAAACCAGGGTGACAGGATACTAAGTAGAGGAATATAGACTTTTTTCTATCTACATACACATCTATATTGATTATTTATATACGAATTCATTGACTCATCTATCTGCCTGCCTATCCATCTATCTATTTGTTTGCCCAACTGTCTATTTACATATCTATCAACCCATCAAATTACCCGCTTATCCATCTATCTTCACACAAGCATATAAATACCACTACCACCACCACCACAACCACTGCCAGTTCCCGCATTAATTGCATCGCCAACCACCACCACCACAACCACTGCCAGCCACGCGCACCACCTACGTACATCTGCCCATTCAGTCAGTTAGCCAAACAGTCAGTCAGCCAGATAGTCAGTCATTTAGTTAGTCATTTCATTCAGTCAGTTAGCCAAATAGTCAGTCAGCCAGATAGTCAGTCATTTAGTTAGTATTTTATTCATTTAATCAGTCAGTCAGTCAGTCAGTCAGTCCAAATGTCAGTCAGTCAGTGAATCTATTAGTTAGACAGGCAATCTATCCATCAATCCGTCAATCTTTCAGCCACTCAATCAATCAATATTCACGATGCAAAACAAGCAAACACACCATCACCAACAATCACCACCACCACCACCACCAATACACAGCACACTGACATCATCACCACCAACACTTTCTAAAGGTGTGTACACACTTACTGAATTTCCACGCATCGTTTCATCGTTGCGTATCACCTTATAATGCGTTACCGTGCAACAGGGTATTGTACCCATTTTTGCCTATCCGCGTGGTGTATCATCGTTGAGTGATGCAACAGTGTCATTCAGTTTGTTCCTGACCGTAGATATGAGTGCAAATGTGCAGTTGTCTGTGGCCACGTTTAGTTTTATTCATGAACATCAAATCAATAAAAGGAAAAATGAATGACGGAGTTGGTGGGTGTCTACACTATGTATGTGTAATGAAACAATACTGTGTTGACTGACTTGAAATTCCAGCATGTGACGGAACTGTATCAAAACGTGACAAGGATACACACAACTGATTTTGAGTTTGTCTGCAATTGGGGTCAAAATTGCAAAAAATATTCATGCCCGTCCACGACAACACTGAACATGCAACTGGACGATCCCACGCTCCTTGTCACACACACACACACACACACACACACACACACACACACACACACACACACGAAGGTTGGTGAGTTGTGTATCATTCCTTTGAGATGACGCCAAAATACCGAAAAATGGCGGATGGAACCCGTTGCGTAACTTTGTGTCATATTTTGACACGCAACGGTGAAGCACTATCCTGTCAACACTGCTACGCAACGGTGATCCGATACGTGGAAATGCAACAAGTGTGTACACGCCTTAATTAAAACACAAACAATATTCATACACAGTGTTACACCCGCAACCCCGACCGCCGCCCCTCCACCGCTCCTCTGGTCCCGCGGCACGCAGGGTGGCCGGCCAGACAGCCAAGGTGACTCTGGGCGGCGGACTAACCTTCCTTCAAGACGTGTTTGTGTCCGTGGTGGAGGAATGAACTGATGGTGGGAGTGGTGGTAGTGGAGGACAGGATTCAGAGTGAGTGAGTGAGTGAGTGAATAAGTGAGTGAGAAAGAGGACAGGAAAGAATAGAAGAAAGAGGAAAAATAAGAATATCTTATCAGAGCACAACATTTTCTCTCTCTCCCCCACCCCAGGTCTCGTGTCTGGTGATGAAATGGACGTCTGGTCAGTGGTGGTGGTGGTGGTCAGTTGCCAAATGAAAATATTCTACGTCACCAGCTCCACCTTGAAAAGTCGCTCCAGTTTGGTCATTACCACAGACTGATGGAAAGTTTCAAGTTAATTTGGGCAGCATGACGTTATGAGGATAATGAATATAATGATGTAAGAGCTGGAGAACCACTGATGAGAGAAGAGAGGCGAGAACTGAAGTGACAGGAAGCAGCACTTCCTGCTTGCGTCACGTGAGCGTATTGCGCGCTGGTTGGGCACGTGGTAAGAACCCAGTGAGCATGGCGGGAACTTAGTGAGCGTGGCGGGAGCCTGATCACATGCGTGTTATGACCGTAGTTAAACCCGATTGGACACAATGATATCGTAGCGATATCAAGGGACGTACGCAGTAAAGGCTTGGTAGATACGTAGCAGTGGAGGGATTTCGCAATTCCATCACGTCTCCACTACGTCCTCAAAAATTTTATGAACGTGTTGAGAACCTGCTGCGCGTAGTAAGGACCGCCTCTGGTGTGATGGGGCCTTGACACGGAGAGTTTATCCCTGTCAGTGACGCACACCAAACTTGTCTCAGGGGCCTCGCTCGTCTCCTCTCCACCTCCCCCTCCCCCGCTGTTCCCCACACTCTCATCACTCGCCTTTTAAATCTCATTGATGTTTACTTGATTGATTGATAAGTTTATTGTTATAGCAGTGTATACACCATCGAACTGTTGTCAATTTACGTATGAATGAACCTAACAAATTACCAGCTTATGTATCTATCTATCTACACACAAGCATGTAGATATCTCCACCAGCACCGCCAACACCCACACCTGCCCACCTTCGCCATCATGAACGGCAGTGTGTCAGTTTACACAATACTACTAGTATTTCCATGCCACTATATTGTAGCATCATATCACCTCAGACGCTGGTCAACAAGACGAGACACAGCAAGGAGACCAGACCAGACCAGACGACACGAGAGAGAGAGAGAGAGAGAGAGAGAGAGAGAGAGAGAGAGAGAGAGAGAGAGAGAGAGAGAGAGAGAGAGAGAGATCACGATCACACACACACACACACACACACACACACACACACACACACACACACACAAAGCTATGGGCGGCGTCAACAGCTCCACACCCACTGCCGCCCATATTTGTCCCGCCCATGCATGCTCACGCCCAAGCTTCCCCAGTCAGCCCATACGCCTCCGCAGCCGCCCTCACTATATAATGAAGTGACTCAAGACACACAGATCCACGTGTTCCGGAGAAAACTGACGTCTGGCAGGAGAGAGAGAGAGAGAGAGAGAGAGAGAGAGAGAGAGAGAGAGAGAGAGAGAGAGAGAGATAAGGGTGTTTACTAGAAGTGTCAGGAGGCGGCGTGTAACTCTTACAAAGAGTGTCTCCATCTTGTGGTGGTGATTGATGCACTACATAAAGCAGAGTTCAGTGTAATTATCTTCCAGCAGTCCACCTCGCCATGCCCTCTTGTGTTTCTTGTTAAAGCAGGCACCACCCTCCCACGCATTATAACTACCATACGCCTAATTAACTACCTTACCGCTAACTGTCCACATGTGACTCCTTCAATGCACGACACACCTTCCTAGTACAGCCTGTCAACCCCGTCACTGTCCCATCACCGTCCCATCACTAATGACACTGTGGCACCATTAATTAACTACCCTTCTCTATCCACTCACTCCCACACGTCACGTCACCCCTTCAGTGCATTATTATACAGCTTTCTATTAAATTATCCGCCCCATTACCGTCCCATCACTGTCTCATCATGTTTGTTACCTCCACTCTATTAATAGACTCACCCTCTCACTGAGCAGGTGGAGCTGGTGGACTAGGTGGGGCAAGTGGGGCGGTCACCGTGTTCCCAGGTCTCGTGTCTGGTGAGGAAGAGGACGTCTGGTCACTGGCGGCGGTGGTGGTGGTGGACGTGGTGGGGAGTTGCCAAATGGAAATATTCTACGTCACCAGATCCACCTTGAAAAGCCGCAAAAAGATCGCCAAATCATTGTTGTACATGCTACAAATGTTCCTAGACGAAGTAATTGGCTTGATTAACACACAGGCTAATCAGTATAGGGCCCCGTTGACCGTTTATCCCTCCGAGTGACGCAGAGCAAACCTGTCTCGGGAGTCTCGATCGCCACCCTCTAATCACTCGCCTTTTAAATCCGATTGATGTTTAATTGATTGATTGATAAGTTTATTGTTGTAGCAGTGTATACACCATCGAAATGTTGTTCATTTCCCTATGAATGAACCTATCAAATTACCAAGTTATCTATCTATCTATCTACACACAAGCATGTAAATATCTTCTCCAGCACCGCCAACACCCACACCTGCCCACCTTCGCCATCATGAACGGGAGTGTGTCAGTTTACACATTACTACTAGTATTTCCATGCAACTATATTGTGGCATTATATCACCTCAGACGCTGTGGCGCCATGCAACAAATTGTTCACTAATTTCGCTTCACTTGCAAACCAGATATTGTTTTGCATCTCTTTCAACTGATAGGAAAACAAGTCGATACATTATGCATTTTATTATATCAAGAGATATTGTGTTGCCATTAGAAATATATAGGAGTATCATTCACAAGATATCGTCATATCAGTAGGTATGAAAAATAAATACAAGTAACAAAAACTGCACCACGTTACAAGACACTGGCCAGACACTTAAATTAAGTATTGCATTGAAAGACTCACAAAACATCATCTCGGGAAACACGTAACAATACCTTTGTGCTTCACAACAGGAAGGATGAGTGATGAGCAGAGGAATCGTGACCCAAGAGGTTACCTTCCTCTCTTAGTCTACACTCTCCTTTCTTAAATACTATATACATATGTACACCGTACACTCCTATTACAATGCTATGCATAACTTCTAAATATTACCGTTTTCTGCTGGTGTAGATAAGGCATTGCAAAAAAACCATACCCGCTACATATCTACAACTGTCTACAAATTCTACAAATTTATCAACCCAATCTACAAATGGTCAATGAAATACACTACACCAGTGATGAAGATCTGTGGCCAACCTTCAGAACTTCATTGGTACGTCTCCAAGAATCATCCTTTTCTTCTCCCTCTTCCTTTTTTTCCTCCTCTTGTTCCTTTGGCAACACCGGCAGTAGTAGCAATCTGGTGTCCGTTGTATGTCATGCACGCTCACTCCAAAAACTTGCCTCACTTCTTTGGCGTTAGTAGTACTGAATCCTGGAACAAGAGATGGAACAATATTGTAATGGCGTCCTCCTCAATGCCTGTTGTCTTGTAGTACAGAGGGTTGAGGAAGGTATTGTGGATGATGTAACGATAAGTATGGTATATTAAGGAGAGCCAAGGTGGATCGGGTTTGCGTGGGTGGCTCTGTAGGCCTAAGGAGGAAAACTGCCGTACCAAACGCATAATTAATACGAGCGGAGGAACTTTATGAGTAGGGATTTTGGAATGTTGTGCATGGTAGAAATATTAGTGTTAGCATGAAGTGTACTACAACATGTATAAGGAGGAATAGAGTAAGGAAGGCAGCGTATTTAACATTGCGTGAATTGGCACGCGGGGCAGTAGATTTGAGTGGGGGCAGGAAAGGACGCGATCTCGGATGAAGGGAGTGAGTGGCACTCTCTACTCGGACATATGTGGGGTGTGGACGCGTCACGGTGAGCGAGGGTCTCTGATCAGGTGGGTAATGTGATCAGGGCAGTGGAATTTCGTGTTAATATAATCGAGGGTGTCATTATGTGGAGTTAAGTCGTGTATTCAAGTGAGGAGAGTGTGTTTCTCTGTTGTTGGTTAAGAGTGCCGCGTCACTTTCATCGTTTTTTGTTCGAATGTACTTTACTTTATTTGAAATATATGTAAAATTGACTTGGAAGAGAGTTTTCCTTCAATGAAAATCCCAGCCCGTGTGGTACAATGATAACACGTCGACGAATGATGAGTGATGAGCAGAGGACTTGTGTCCCGAGAGGTTTTTTTTCATGTAGGAAGAGCGCCAGCCAAGGGCAAGAAACAAAGAAAAGATAAAAAAAAAAAAAAAGGCCCACTTGAGTGCTGGCTCTCTAAAAAGTGGAAAAGCGTCAGCCAAAACAAGGGAGGAAATGCCTCGATATCTCTCTCTTCAAAGAAGACAAGTCGCAAGAATTCAGAAATACAGATGCAGGTAGGGAGTTCCAGATTGTACAAATGAAAAGGATGAATGATTGAGAGTACTGGTTAACTCTTGCGTTGGGAAGTTGGACACAATAGGGATGAGAAGAAAGCCTTGTAAAGCGAGGCCGCAGGACGAGGGGAGGCATAAAGATAGCAAGATCTGTAGAACAGTTAGCATGAAAATAACGATAAAAGAGAAGGAGATTCAACATTTCGGCGGTGAAAAAGAGGCTGAATTAGTTAGTCAGAGGAGGGGAATACCAAAACAATTGTTCAGTTTACTGTCCATATCAATTTGGAACACTGCCGAACCTGTTATAATGGTCAACAATTTGAAATCATTGAACCTAGCTTTGTCAAATCCCCTTGGATACTGCCAACATGAAAAACCTCATAGTACCAATAAACGCACTTACAATTCACTACAAGCACACAGTATGCACCAATACTGACACCACACCACAAAACACACCATACACAACTGACACACACACAAACAACTTAAATCACTCAAAACTAACCCAAAACACCCTGCAACACCTCAAAATATAAAAAGCTCACCCAAAACACATTACAGACACCCAAGTTACCAATATCATCCCTAGATACACACACACACACACACACACACACACACACACACACACACACACACACATGTAGTGAACACCACTACACTACACTAGATAAGAGAGAGAGAGAGAGAGAGAGAGAGAGAGAGAGAGAGAGAGAGAGAGAGAGAGAGAGAGAGAGAGAGAGAGAGAGAGAGAGAGAGAGAGAGAGAGAGAGAGAGAGAGAGAGAGAGAGAGAGAGAGAGAGAGAGAGAGAGAGAGAGAGAGAGAGAGAGAGAGCAAACAAATCTTAACAGAAAACAACAACAACAACAACAAAAACCACAATTTCCTTTACTCCTATATCCAGGGCAGAACACGGAGACACAGGCTTGCCCGACTTTAGTGAACAGCGGCGGGCAGTCAGTGTGGTGCAAGGTGTAGGTAATCTGCGCCGTGAATTGACCGCCCACAGCCTCCGCCACGTCCACCTCATTCTGCCTGTCGTCACCTGGGAACGAAGCGGGTAATCAATGATAAAGGACACTTGTTATAAGGGCCCACTGACACTGAGCTAGCCTGTTGAGGGCCTCAAAACATACTCAAAAATCCTTGTATAGGCCCAATTCACTCTTACACACACCCACGACAAACCACACATACCCAAACCCTCTTAAAATCTCAATAACATTCCAGAACACACTAAGAAAACACAGAACAGGTTAAAATACCTCCAAACTCACTAGAAACACCCAATATTTAATTAAATATCCCCCACACACACCCAAAAGACCACTAAACCCCCCACCACTTATAACACTCATAATAATACCAAATCCCACTCAGAACACCAACCAATCCCTCAAAGTTCTCCCAAACCACACTCAAAACATACTAATACACTTACCTAAATATTACACCTTGGCTTCTTCTACTATTCCACCTTTATTTCTCATTTTTCTTCATTCTTCTCCATTATTACTCCTTCTTCTTCCTCCTCCTCCTTCCATCCACACGTCTGAGCCTAGAAACACATCAAAACACTAGATATTAGACAAAATATTTAGGAAAAGGAGGGTGACTTAAGTATTATGGCTTTGCTGCTGCTCCTCTTCCTCCTCCATTTCTCCTCTCTTCCTCTTTATCCTCCTTTATTTCAACTTTCTTCCTCTTTCTGCTACAATTATCTAAACATCTGAACCTAGAAACCCACGAAAACACGTAGAAATCACTAGATATTAGGCAAAATATCGACGAACTGTGGATTTGGAAAATTGGCGCCAGCCACTACCTGGGTGGGCTGTGGTCATCCGAGAGAGAACGGGAACGGGGCTGACTCGGCTAAATTACGTAAATCATTTCATTTCAAAATGACTTTTACAAAAACGAGGCCACGGCCAAATGCTTGTTATTTTATGACGTGATAAATACTTAAACTAATTTTCAAAATATCAAAATATCTCCAGCTTAACTGGTTTTTAAAAAAGGTCTAAATTAAGTACGTTAAAAGTACAAAACATTTTAACCCATAAATCTCTTAAAACGTCCTATAAAGTCAAGCCATTTTCACTTGGCGTGTATTTTATCACATTTCAGGGAGTCTGAGCTAGCTTTCAGGGCATTCTACAGCGTGTTAGACCGAGAAGCAGAAACGTGAGCAAATAAAATAAAGAAAAATAAGAGCTTTTTACAACAGCACCAAACACCATTTCAAAGTCCACATATTTCACTCAATAGATTGATTTCACACTTAAAAGAGGACAGGCACTTTTGCTACCATAAAGGCCCACTTATACCTTGAAATGAAAAGCTCAAAACTCCAAGTGGGAAATTTTGAGCGTTAAAAGCCTTTAACATACGCCATAAAACACCACTAAACGCCACATATTTACCCAGCACAGGCGCGGAACACACTTCAAACACAACGAAACATTTATAGAAACCATAAAAACATACCATGGAAGCGTAATATTAGCGTCAGGAAATATTGGAAAAAAAGTATTTGACCCAACAGGCTGGTGACGGGTGGGTGAGGGCGGGTGTAGGGTGTTGGCTAGGGGACCGTCGGGGGGGAAGCGGCCTGGAGGCAACACCGGCGGCGGGACATCCATATATAGCCTTTATCATCTCACCAAACCAAAATTAAGCCACACAGAGAAATTTTGACTAGACTAAATGAAATGTTAGACTGGTGGCTACCTTGTGACACATGTTTGGCCGAGGGTAAGTGAAGGAAACAAATATGAGAGGGTAATACAGACGCCTTGCTCTTTTATGCTCCTTATACCATTACTTGAAAATATTTGCGTACTGTTTTCACTCTCATATGTAAAGAAAACCTAACATTAAGTGAATAGCCTTATAAATACCTTTAATAGACGAAGATTAGGCAGTGTGGTGAAGGCTTGCACGGTTTCTCATACTGATTGCCTCTTGGTGCTCCTTGAAAACTGTCGGTAATATAGCAACACTTCACTTTATTTGTGTGTGTGTGTGTGTCTGTGGGTGTGTGTGTGTGTGTGTGTGTGTGTGTGTGTGTGTGTGTGTGTGTGCGTGTGTGTGTCTCTGGGTGTGGATGTGCATGGGTCAGTATAGCCCACCGCCACAACTGTGTTCACCACCACCACCGCTAAGAGACTACTGCCGTAGCAAAAGGTTATCTGTGAAGTCAGGACGCATGTATATATGTTTATGATAACTATCTGTCACTAAATCTCTTATTAATGAGACGCTATGCTTATACAAATACCACATGTCGATTTATTGGTTATTGTGACATCTTCCTCTTCGTTATCGTGTCCAGCTTTTGTTATTTGTCAAAGCAGGAAATATTAAATTGTATCTTGTTGTACAGCGAGTGTTGGCAAATCCGCGAGGCAATAAACAAGGTGCTTAAAAGGCAGACTGTACTATTTTTTCATTCTCCATTTCTACCGCCTGATATACGAGTATTTCTGACAATAAACCAGGGTGACAGGATACTAAGTAGAGCAATATAGACTTTTTTTCTATCTACATACACATCTATATTATTATTTATATACGAATTCATTGACTCATCTATCTGCCTGCCTATCCATCTATCTGTTTGTTTGCCCAACTGTCTATTTACATATCTATCAACCCATCAAATTACCCGCTTATCCATCTATTCTTCACACAAGCATATAAATACCACTACCACCACCACCAACACCACCACAACCACTGCCAGTTCCCGCATTAATGCATCGCCAACCTTCCCCTACTGTTTCGTGTCAACCAGTCCCTGAAGACCACCACCACCACCACAGCACGGGCGGGCGTGGGTGGAATCGGGTGACATATACGTGGTGTCAGGCGCTTATCCGATTCCCTTTGCCACTGTCGTCTTCATTGTTTCTCTACACACTTGTCAGGTCCCTACACGTGCACAGTACGGCAACACGTGCCTGGCCACGCGCACCACATACATCCTACGGTACACTTCTAAGCGCCTTCGTACCGCGCGATGCTTTTTCTGCCAAGGACAGGCGCCATTTGTCAAACAGACAATCAACCAGTGTGTCAGACAGTCAGTTAGTCAATCATTCAGTCATTCAGTCAGTTAGCCAAATAGTCAGTCAGCCAGATAGTCAGTCATTTAGTTAGTATTTTATTCATTTAATCAGTCAGTCAGTCAGAAAGTCAGTCCAAATGTCAGTCAGTCAGTGAATCTATTAGTTAGACAGGCAATCTATCCATCAATCCGTCAATCTTTCAGCCACTCAATCAATCAATATTCACGATGCAAAACAAGCAAACACACCATCACCAACAATCACCACCACCACCACCACCAATACACAGCACACTGACATCATCACCACCAACACTTTCTAAAGGTGTGTACACACTTACTGAATTTCCACGCATCGTTTCATCGTTGCGTATCACCTTATAATGCGTTACCGTGCAACAGGGTATTGTACCCATTTTTGCCTATCCGCGTGGTGTATCATCGTTGAGTGATGCAACAGTGTCATTCAGTTTGTTCCTGACCGTAGATATGAGTGCAAATGTGCAGTTGTCTGTGGCCACGTTTAGTTTTATTCATGAACATCAAATCAATAAAAGGAAAAATGAATGACGGAGTTGGTGGGTGTCTACACTATGTATGTGTAATGAAACAATACTGTGTTGACTGACTTGAAATTCCAGCATGTGACGGAACTGTATCAAAACGTGACAAGGATACACACAACTGATTTTGAGTTTGTCTGCAATTGGGGTCAAAATTGCAAAAAATATTCATGCCCGTCCACGACAACACTGAACATGCAACTGGACGATCCCACGCTCCTTGTCCACACACACACACACACACACACACACACACACACACACACACACACGAAGGTTGGTGAGTTGTGTATCATTCCTTTGAGATGACGCCAAAATACCGAAAAATGGCGGATGGAACCCGTTGCGTAACTTTGTGTCATATTTTGACACGCAACGGTGAAGCACTATCCTGTCAACACTGCTACGCAACGGTGATCCGATACGTGGAAATGCAACAAGTGTGTACACGCCTTAATTAAAACACAAACAATATTCATACACAGTGTTACACCCGACCGCAGCCCCTCCACCGCTCCTCTGATCCCGCGGCACGCAGGGTGGCCAGCCAGACAGCCAAGGTGACTCTGGGCGGCGGACTAACATTCCTTCAAGACGTGTTTGTGTCCGTGGTGGAGGAATGAACTGATGGTGGGAGTGGTGGTAGTGGAGGACAGGATTCAGAGTGAGTGAGTGAGTGAGTGAATAAGTGAGTGAGAAAGAGGACAGGAAAGAATAGAAGAAAGAGGAAAAATAAGAATATCTTATCAGAGCACAACATTTTCTCTCCCTCTCCCCCCCACCCCAGGTCTCGTGTCTGGTGATGAAATGGACGTCTGGTCAGTGGTGGTGGTGGTGGTCAGTTGCCAAATGAAAATATTCTACGTCACCAGCTCCACCTTGAAAAGTCGCTCCAGTTTGGTCATTACCACAGACTGATGGAAAGTTTGAAGTTAATTTGGGCAGCATGACGTTATGAGGATAATGAATATAATGATGTAAGAGCTGGAGAACCACTGATGAGAGAAGAGAGGCGAGAACTGAAGTGACAGGAAGCAGCACTTCCTGCTTGCGTCACGTGAGCGTATTGCGCGCTGGTTGGGCACGTGGTAAGAACCCAGTGAGCATGGCGGGAACTTAGTGAGCGTGGCGGGAGCCTGATCACATGCGTGTTATGACCGTAGTTAAACCCGATTGGACACAATGATATCGTAGCGATATCAAGGGACGTACGCAGTAAAGGCTTGGTAGATACGTAGCAGTGGAGGGATTTCGCAATTCCATCACGTCTCCACTACGTCCTCAAAAATTTTATGAACGTGTTGAGAACCTGCTGCGCGTAGTAAGGACCGCCTCTGGTGTGATGGGGCCTTGACACGGAGAGTTTATCCCTGTCAGTGACGCACACCAAACTTGTCTCAGGGGCCTCGCTCGTCTCCTCTCCACCTCCCCCTCCCCCGCTGTTCCCCACACTCTCATCACTCGCCTTTTAAATCTCATTGATGTTTACTTGATTGATTGATAAGTTTATTGTTATAGCAGTGTATACACCATCGAACTGTTGTCAATTTACGTATGAATGAACCTAACAAATTACCAGCTTATGTATCTATCTATCTACACACAAGCATGTAGATATCTCCACCAGCACCGCCAACACCCACACCTGCCCACCTTCGCCATCATGAACGGCAGTGTGTCAGTTTACACAATACTACTAGTATTTCCATGCCACTATATTGTAGCATCATATCACCTCAGACGCTGGTCAACAAGACGAGACACAGCAAGGAGACCAGACCAGACCAGACCAGAGAGAGAGAGAGAGAGAGAGAGAGAGAGAGAGAGAGAGAGAGAGAGAGAGAGAGAGAGAGAGAGAGAGAGAGAGAGAGAGAGAGAGAGAGAGACGATACACACACACACACACACACACACACACACACACACACACACACACACACACACAAAGCTATGGGCGGCGTCAACAGCTCCACACCCACTGCCGCCCATATTTGTCCCGCCCATGCATGCTCACGCCCAAGCTTCCCCAGTCAGCCCATACGCCTCCGCAGCCGCCCTCACTATATAATGAAGTGACTCAAGACACACAGATCCACGTGTTCCGGAGAAAACTGACGTCTGGCAGGAGAGAGAGAGAGAGAGAGAGAGAGAGAGAGAGAGAGAGAGAGAGAGAGAGAGAGAGAGAGAGAGATAAGGGTGTTTACTAGAAGTGTCAGGAGGCGGCGTGTAACTCTTACAAAGAGTGTCTCCATCTTGTGGTGGTGATTGATGCACTACATAAAGCAGAGTTCAGTGTAATTATCTTCCAGCAGTCCACCTCGCCATGCCCTCTTGTGTTTCTTGTTAAAGCAGGCATTGTGTAATGTTTACCGGTAAATTCGTAATCTGTAATACCACTTGTCTGATCATGGGATACTGTAACACCCACAAATTTGCAGAAATGATTGAATAACCCACTACTTTTCACCATCGAACAAACTGCATAACTGGCTATCATTTCTACAAGTTTTGGGGTACAGCAATATTCTGCAATGAGACGAGTAGTATTGACTGAGAGGTAATTTACAGATAAATCTGACACCGTGTTAGAATGTCTGTAATTACTGACAAATAAAGTAATAGGCTATACGGGGACACCTTGCCTGCCTGAGGGAGGCTAGCAGCAGATCAGCTGTTCGGAATTTCACACCAAGATTGACGGTAAATAAATCTCGATGGTACTGCATGATTTTGACAGACAAAAAATCTCTGTTCAAAGTACCACACACTTACAGTAAGGTGGACATGGTGTTTCTACCAAATAAAACAATCGCCCGTACCAGCCACACTTAGATTTCACCCACGACTAAACAAAGCCTCAAAAGTCATATGAGTATAGAACATTTTTTACTTAGAATAACTTGTTCTTTCGCCTCCTAGAAGTATTCGCAGAAACTCGTGTTGCACCCTGTATAATGATGTGATGATATCAGTTTATCATATATTTAGTGTAGGTGAACATAGGAACCTTGGCTACTGGAGTACTACCTTAGGCTAGGTTAGGATAGGTAAGGGTAGGTTAGGGTAGGTTAGGGTAGGTAATGAAACAAATGTATTGATCAACATAAATGTTTTGAAATCAAGAACAGCTTTTATGCAAATTAATTGTTGGTAAGATAAACAGAGAAAGGTGGGCAATAACCTAACCCTAGCCTGCCCTAACCTATCTTAACCTAACCCATCTAAAGGGGTCTAAAGAGGGTGTTTTTAGCTTGCTGGTTTAAAGGGGTGTTTTTAGCTTGCTGGTCTAAAGGGGGTTTACTTGTTGGTCTAAAAGGAGTGTTTTCAGCCTGTTGGTCTGAAGGGGTTGTTTTTAGCTTGCTGGTCTAAAGGGTATGTTTATCTTGCTGGTCTAAAGGGTATGTTTATCTTGCTGGTCTAAAGGGTATGTTTATCTTGCTGGTCTAAAGGGTATGTTTATCTTGCTGGTCTAAAGGGGATGTTTATCTTGCTGGTCTAAAGGGTATGTTTATCTTGCTGGTCTAAAGGGTATGTTTATCTTGCTGGTCTAAAGGGTATGTTTATCTTGCTGGTCTAAAGGGTATGTTTATCTTGCTGGTCTAAAGGGTATGTTTATCTTGCTGGTCTAAAGGGTATGTTTATCTTGCTGGTCTAAAGGGTATGTTTATCTTGCTGGTCTAAAATGTTTATCTTGCTGGTATGTTTATCTTGCTGGTCTAAAGGGTATGTTTATCTTGCTGGTCTTATGTTTATCTTGCTGGTCTAAAGGGTATGTTTATCTTGCTGGTCTAAAGGGTATGTTTATCTTGCTGGTCTAAAGGGGATGTTTTTAGCTTGCTGGTGTAAAGGGTGTGGTTTTAACTTGCTGGTCTAAAGGATGTGTATATATATATATATATATATATATATATATATATATATATATATATATATATATATATATATATATATATATATATATATATATATATATATATATAAACGTTATCAGCACAGGTGTTGGTGTATAGGGTTTATGCTATTATTTAGCTGACTGTACTAAAAATTTTGAAATTAATAAAAAAATCTAAGTAAAATATATGGTTCAGGTAAAATAATGCAAAATATCATCATCATACGTTTATATTGTAAGACAAAAGAAAAAGATCTTCGATAAAAACAGAAATGATAGAACATTTCTGGGAAAAGAGATGAGCAGAGCGGCGCGGCGAAGGCCTAGTTGTGCTGACGTCACATCTGATCCCTCAGGCCTGTATACCAAGGCCGTGGTGGAGATATTTGGGTGTCTCCTTTCACGTGTAGCCCTGTTCACCTAGCAGTGAGTAGGTACGGGATGTAAATCGAGGAGTTGTGACCTTGTTGTCCCAGTGTGTAGTGTGTGCCTGGTCTCAGGCCTATCCCAAGATCGGAAATAATGAGCTCTGAGCTCGTTCCGTAGGGTTACGTCTGGCTGTCTCGTCAGAAACTGCAGCAGATCAAACCGTGAAACACACACACGAAAACACACACACACGTGCGTACGTATACCCCCACGCACACGCACGCAGACATATGTACACACACTTACATTCACACACACTTACACACACACACACACACACACACACACACACACACACACACACACACACACACACACACACACACACACACACACACACACACACACACACACACACACACACAATGACACACACGGCCCGGTAGCTCAGTGGTTAGAGCGCTGGCTTCACAAGCCAGATGACCGGGGTACGATTCCCCGGCCGGGTGGAGATATTTGGGTGTGTCTCCTTTCACGTGTAGCCCTGTTCACCTAGCAGTGAGTAGGTACGGGATGTAAATCGAGGAGTTGTGACCTTGTTGTCCCGGTGTGTGGTGTGTGCCTGGTCTCAGACCTATCCGAAGATCGGAAATAATGAGCTCTGAGCTCGTTCCGTAGGGTAACGTCTGGCTGTCTCGTCAGAGACTGCACCAGATCAAACAGTGAACAGTGAATTACACAAGCACACACACACACACACACACACACACACACACACACACACACACACACACACACACACACACACACTGGGCAAGCCTCTTAACCACTTCGCGCCGGATGTTAAAAAAGCCCGCCTGTATGATATACAAGGAGTCACATGTGGACAGTTAGCGGTAAGGTAGTTAATTAGGCGTATGGTAGTTATAATGCGTGGGAGGGTGGTGCCTGCTTTAACAAGAAACACAAGAGGGCATGGCGAGGTGGACTGCTGGAAGATAATTACACTGAACTCTGCTTTATGTAGTGCATCAATCACCACCACAAGATGGAGACACTCTTTGTAAGAGTTACACGCCGCCTCCTGACACTTCTAGTAAACACCCTTATCTCTCTCTCTCTCTCTCTCTCTCTCTCTCTCTCTCTCTCTCTCTCTCTCTCTCTCTCTCTCTCTCTCTCTCTCTCTCTCTCTCTCTCTCTCTCTCTCTCTCTCTCTCTCTCTCTCTCTCTCTCTCTCTCTCTCTCTCTCTCTCTCTCTCGCCTGTCAGACGTCAGTTTTCTCCGGAACACGTGGATCTGTGTGTCTTGAGTCACTTCATTATATAGTGAGGGCGGCTGCGGAGGCGTATGGGCTGACTGGGAAGCTTGGGCGTGAGCATGCATGGCGGGACAATTATGGGCGGCAGTGGGTGTGGAGCTGTTGACGCCGCCTATAGCTTTGTGTGTGTGTGTGTGTGTGTGTGTGGTGTGTGTGTGCAGTGTGTGTGGAGCTGTTGACGCCGCCTATAGCTCTGTGTGTGTGTGTGTGTGTGTGTGTGTGTGTGTGTGTGTGTCTCTGATTCTCTCTCTCTCTCTCTCTCTCTCTCTCTCTCTTCTCTCTCTCTCTCTCTCTCTCTCTCGTGATTCTCTCTCTCTCTCTCTCTCTCTCTCTCTCTCTCTCTCTCTCTCTCTCTCTCTCTCTCTCTCTCTCTCTCTCTCTCTCTCTCTCTCTCTCTCTCTCTCTCGTGTCGTCTGGTCTGGTCTGGTCTCCTTGCTGTGTCTCGTCTTGTTGACCAGCGTCTGAGGTGATATGATGCTACAATATAGTGGCATGGAAATACTACTAGTATGTGTAAACTGACACACTGCCGTTCATGATGGCGAAGGTGGGCAGGTGTGGGTGTTGGCGGTGCTGGTGGAGATATCTACATGCTTGTGTGTTTTTTTTTTTTTTTTTTACATTACAAGGGCACTGGCCAAGGGCAAACAAAGTGTTGGAAAAAAAAATCCCGCTGGTTGCCAGGCCCTGTGTAGAAAGAGAAAAAACCAAAAAAATCTAAAAGGAGGGTCCAGTTAACGTACGAGGTGTCTTGACACTCCTCTTTTGAAAGAGTTTAAGTCATAGGCAGGTGGAAATACAGACACAGGTAGAGAGTTCCAGAGTTTACCAGTGTAGGGAATGAAGGAGTGAAGATACTGGTTAACTCTTGCATTAGGAAGATGGACAGAATAGGGATGAGAAGAAGTAGAGAGTCTTGTGCAGCGAGGCCGCAGGAGGGGGGAAGGCATGCAGTTAGCAAGTTCAGAAGAGCAGACAGCATGAAAACAGCGGTAGAAGACAGATAAAGATGCAACATTGCGGCGGTGACTTAAAGAATCAAGACAGTCAGTTAGAGGAGAAGAGTTGATAAGACGAAAAGCTTTAGATTCCACCTTGTTTAGTAAAGCTGTGTGTGGATCCCCAGACATGAGAGCCATACTCCATACACGGGCGGATAAGGCCCTTGTACAGAGCAAGCAGCTGGGAGGGAGAGAAAATGGACGAAGACGCCATAGGACACCTAACTTCTTGGAAGCTGATTTAGCAAGAGTAGAGATGTGAAATTTCCAGTTTAGATTTTTAGTGTAGGATAGACCGAGTGTGTTTAATGTAGAGGAGAGGGAAGTTGAGTGTTATTGAAGAAGAGAGGATAGTTGTCTGGAAGGTTATGTCGAGTAGATAGTTGTAGAAATTGAGTTTTGAGGCATTGAACAAAACCAGGTTTCTCTGCCCCAATCAGAAACAAGTGAAAGATCAGAAGTTAGGCGTCCTATAGCATCTCGCCTTGAGTCATTTAATTGTTGTTGGGTTGGGCGTCTGTTGAACGCTGTTGAATAATGCAGGGTGGTATCATCAGCATAGGAGTGGATAGGGCATTGAGTCAGATTTAGGAGATCATTGATGAATAATAGAAAGAGAGTGGGTGATAGGACAGAACCCTGTGGAACACCACTGTTGATAGTTTTAGGGAAGAACAGTGACCGTCTACTACAGCAGCAATAGAACGATCGGAAAGGAAACTGGAGATGAAGGTACAGAGAGAAGGATAGAATCCGTAGGAGGGTAGTTTAGAAATTAAAGATTTGTGCCAGACTCTATCGAAGGCTTTCGATATGTCAAGGCCGACAGCAAAGGTTTCACCGAAGTCCCTAAAAGAGGATGACCAAGATTCAGTTAGGAAAGTAAGAAGATCACCAGTAGATCTGCCTTTACGGAAACCATACTGGCAATCAGAGAGAAGGTTGTGAGCTGATAGATGCCTCATTATCTTCCTATTAAGGATAGACTCAAAGGCTTTAGAAAGGCAGGAAATCAAAGCTATAGGGCGGTAGTTAGAAGGATTGGAGTGGTCACCTTTTTTAGGGACAGGTTGAATGTGAGCAAACTTCCAGCAAGAAGGATAAATAGAAGTAGAGAGACACAGATGAAAGAGTTTGACCAGGCAGTGAGCGAGTTCGGAAGCACAGTTTTTGAGAACAACAGGAGGGACTCCATCCGGACCGTAAGCCTTCCGAGAATCAAGGCCAGAGAGGGCCAGGAAAACGTCTTTATAAAGAATTTTAATTTTAGGGATGAAGTAGTCAGAG
Source organism: Portunus trituberculatus (assembly GCF_017591435.1). Lineage (NCBI taxonomy): Eukaryota > Metazoa > Arthropoda > Malacostraca > Decapoda > Portunidae > Portunus > Portunus trituberculatus. The sequence goes on from NC_059265.1 coordinate 2,326,036, forward strand.
GGTGGAGGAGTAGGAGGAATATGCCCAGAATCATCCAAAGTTGAGTTGGTAGCAAAGGTTTGAGCGAAGAGTTCAGCTTTAGAAAAAGAAGAGACAGCTGTAGAGCCATCTGGATGAAGTAAAGGAGGAAAGACGAAGAAGTAAAGTTGTTAGAGATATTATTGGCTAGATGCCAGAAATCTCGAGAGGAGTTAGAATTGGAAAGACTTTGACATTTTCTATTGATGAAAGAGTTTTTAGTAAGTTGGAGAATAGATTTGGCATGATTACGGGCAGAAATATATAGGGCATGAGTTTCAGCAGTTGGATGGCTACGGAACCGTTTGTGAGCCGCCTCTATCATTGACAGCACGAGAACAAGCAGAGTTAAACCAAGGCTTTTTAGCTTTAGGGTTAGAGAAAGTATGAGGAATGTATAGCTCCATGCCAGAGATAATCACCTCTGTTATGCGCTCGGCACAAAGAGAAGGATCTCTGACATGAAAACAATAATCATCCCAAGGAAATCAGAATAGTACTGCCTTAGTTCCTCCCACTTAGCAGAGTTAAAATGCCAGAAGCACCTCCGCTTAGGCGGGTCCTGAGGCTGCACTGGAGTGATAGAACTGGTAACGGAAATTAGATTGTGGTCGGAGGAGCCCAACGGAGAGGAAAGTTTAACAGAGTAAGCAGAAGGGTTGGAGGTTAGGAAAAGATCAAGAATGTTGGGCGTGTCTTCAAGGCGGTCAGGAATACGGGTAGGGAACTTCACTAGCTGCTCTAGGTCATGAAGGATAGCAAAGTTGAAGGTTTGTTCACCAGGTTGGTCAGTGAAAGAAGATGAAAGCCAAAGCTGGTGGTGAACATTGAAATCCCTAAAATGGAGATCTCAGCAAAGGAAAGTGAGATAAGATGTGCTCCACCTTGGAAGTCAAATAGTCAAAGAATTTTACATAGTCAGAGGAATTAGGTGAGAGGTATACAGCACAGATGAATTTAGTTAGAGAGTGACATTGAAGTCTTAGCCAGATGGTAGAAAATTCTGAAGATTCAAGATTGTGGGCACGAGAGCAAGTGGTGTCGTTACGCACGTATGCGCAACATCCAGCTTTGGATTGAAAATGAGGATAGAGCAAGTAGGAGGGAACAGAAAAGGGGCTGCTGTCAGTAGTCACAGACAACTGTGTTTCGGTTAGGAAGAGAAGATGAGGTTTAGTAGAGGAGAGGTGGTGTTCCACAGATTGAAAATTAGAACGAAGGCCACGAATGTTGCAGAAATTGATAGTGAAAGTATTAGATGAAGTGTCAAGACACCCAAGGTCGACAGCAGAGGGGCAGTCCGACCTGGGGACATTTATGGTCCCCTCCCCAGAGGGGGACTCCGAGGCAGGGCGTGGTGAAGCCATTATTAAATTTTGATTTGAAGAGAGTGTAAAAGTGTAAGGTGTTGTAGTGTAGTGTAGGAAGTAGTAGAAGTTGTCTTTAGAGGGCAGGCTGCAGCTGCTCAATTGTATAAATGAGACCACAAAGGGTGTGTAGATAGATAGATACATAAGCTGGTAATTTGTTAGGTTCATTCATACGTAAATTGACAACAGTTCGATGGTGTATACACTGCTATAACAATAAACTTATCAATCAATCAAGTAAACATCAATGAGATTTAAAAGGCGAGTGATGAGAGTGTGGGAAACAGCGGGGGAGGGGGAGGTGGAGACGAGACGAGCGAGGCCCCTGAGACAAGTTTGGTGTGCGTCACTGACAGGGATAAACTCTCCGTGTCAAGGCCCCATCACACCAGAGGCGGTCCTTACTACGCGCAGCAGGTTCTCAACACGTTCATAAAATTTTTGAGGACGTAGTGGAGACGTGATGGAATTGCGAAATCCCTCCACTGCTACGTATCTACCAAGCCTTTACTGCGTACGTCCCTTGATATCGCTACGATATCACTGTGTCCAATCGGGTTTAACTACGGTCATAACACGCATGTGATCAGGCTCCCGCCACGCTCACTAAGTTCCCGCCATGCTCACTGGGTTCTTACCACGTGCCCAACCAGCGCGCAATACGCTCACGTGACGCAAGCAGGAAGTGCTGCTTCCTGTCACTTCAGTTCTCGCCTCTCTTCTCTCATCAGTGGTTCTCCAGCTCTTACATCATTATATTCATTATCCTCATAACGTCATGCTGCCCAAATTAACTTGAAACTTTCCATCAGTCTGTGGTAATGACCAAACTGGAGCGACTTTTCAAGGTGGAGCTGGTGACGTAGAATATTTTCATTTGGCAACTGACCACCACCACCACCACCACCACCACTGACCAGACGTCCATTTCATCACCAGACACGAGACCTGGGGTGGGGGGAGAGGGAGGAAAAATGTTGTGCTCTGATAAGATATTCTTATTTTTCCTCTTTCTTCTATTCTTTCCTGTCCTCTTTCTCACTCACTTATTCACTCACTCACTCACTCACTCACTCTGAATCCTGTCCTCCACTACCACCACTCCCACCATCAGTTCATTCCTCCACCACGGACACAAACACGTCTTGAAGGAAGGTTAGTCCGCCGCCCAGAGTCACCTCGGCTGTCTGGCTGGCCACCCTGCGTGCCGCGGGACCAGAGGAGCGGTGGAGGGGCTGCGGTCGGGTGTAACACTGTGTATGAATATTGTTTGTGTTTTAATTAAGGCGTGTACACACTTGTTGCATTTCCACGTATCGGATCACCGTTGCGTAGCAGTGTTGACAGGATAGTGCTTCACCGTTGCGTGTCAAAATATGACACAAAGTTACGCAACGGGTTCCATCCGCCATTTTTCGGTATTTTGGCGTCATCTCAAAGGAATGATACACAACTCACCAACCTTCGTGTGTGTGTGTGTGTGTGTGTGTGTGTGTGGACAAGGAGCGTGGGATCGTCCAGTTGCATGTTCAGTGTTGTCGTGGACGGGCATGAATATTTTTTGCAATTTTGACCCCAATTGCAGACAAACTCAAAATCAGTTGTGTGTATCCTTGTCACGTTTTGATACAGTTCCGTCACATGCTGGAATTTCAAGTCAGTCAACACAGTATTGTTTCATTACACATACATAGTGTAGACACCCACCAACTCCGTCATTCATTTTTCCTTTTATTGATTTGATGTTCATGAATAAAACTAAACGTGGCCACAGACAACTGCACATTTGCACTCATATCTACGGTCAGGAACAAACTGAATGACACTGTTGCATCACTCAACGATGATACACCACGCGGATAGGCAAAAATGGGTACAATACCCTGTTGCACGGTAACACATTATAAGGTGATACGCAACGATGAAACGATGCGTGGAAATTCAGTAAGTGTGTACACACCTTTAGAAAGTGTTGGTGGTGATGATGTCAGTGTGCTGTGTATTGGTGGTGGTGGTGGTGATTGTTGGTGATGGTGTGTTTGCTTGTTTTGCATCGTGAATATTGATTGATTGAGTGGCTGAAAGATTGACGGATTGATGGATAGATTGCCTGTCTAACTAATAGATTCACTGACTGACTGACATTTGGACTGATTTTCTGACTGACTGACTGACTGCCTGATTAAATGAATAAAATACTAACTAAATGACTGACTATCTGGCTGACTGACTATTTGGCTAACTGACTGAATGGGCAGATGCGGGAACTGGCAGTGGTGTGTGGTGGTGGTGGTGGTGGTGGTAGTGGTATTTATATGCTTGTGTGAAAATAGATGGATAAGCGGGTAATTTGATGGGTTGATAGATATGTAAATAGACAGTTGGGCAAACAAACAGATAGATGGATAGGCAGGCAGATAGATGAGTCAATGAATTCGTATATAAATAATAATATAGATGTGTATGTAGATAGAAAAAAAGTCTATATTGCTCTACTTAGTATCCTGTCACCCTGGTTTATTGTCAGAAATACTCGTATATCAGGCGGTAGAAATGGAGAATGAGAAAAATAGTACAGTCTGCCTTTTAAGCACCTTGTTTATTGCCTCGCGGATTTGCCAACACTCGCTGTACAACAAGATACAATTTAATATTTCCTGCTTTGACAAATAACAAAAGCTGGACACGATAACGAAGAGGAAGATGTCACAATAACCAATAAATCGACATGTGGTATTTGTATAAGCATAGCGTCTCATTAATAAGAGATTTAGTGACAGATAGTTATCATAAACATATATACATGCGTCCTGACTTCACAGATAACCTTTTGCTACGGCAGTAGTCTCTTAGCGGTGGTGGTGGTGAACACAGTTGTGGCGGTGGGCTATACTGACCCATGCACATCCACACCCAGAGACACACACACGCACACACACACACACACACACACCACACACACACACACACACACACACACACACACACACACACAAATAAAGTGAAGTGTTGCTATATTACCGACAGTTTTCAAGGAGCACCAAGAGGCAATCAGTATGAGAAACCGTGCAAGCCTTCACCACACTGCCTAATCTTCGTCTATTAAAGGTATTTATAAGGCTATTCACTTAATGTTAGGTTTTCTTTACATATGAGAGTGAAAACAGTACGCAAATATTTTCAAGTAATGGTATAAGGAGCATAAAAGAGCAAGGCGTCTGTATTACCCTCTCATATTTGTTTCCTTCACTTACCCTCGGCCAAACATGTGTCACAAGGTAGCCACCAGTCTAACATTTCATTTAGTCTAGTCAAAATTTCTCTGTGTGGCTTAATTTTGGTTTGGTGAGATGATAAAGGCTATATATGGATGTCCCGCCGCCGGTGTTGCCTCCAGGCCGCTTCCCCCCCGACGGTCCCCTAGCCAACACCCTACACCCGCCCTCACCCACCCGTCACCAGCCTGTTGGGTCAAATACTTTTTTTCCAATATTTCCTGACGCTAATATTACGCTTCCATGGTATGTTTTTATGGTTTCTATAAATGTTTCGTTGTGTTTGAAGTGTGTTCCGCGCCTGTGCTGGGTAAATATGTGGCGTTTAGTGGTGTTTTATGGCGTATGTTAAAGGCTTTTAACGCTCAAAATTTCCCACTTGGAGTTTTGAGCTTTTCCATTTCAAGGTATAAGTGGGCCATTATGGTGTCAAAAAGTCGGTTATACTCTTTTAAGCGTGAAATCAATCTATTGAGTGAAATATGTGGACTTTGAAATGGTGTTTGGTGCTGTTGTAAAAAGCTCTTATTTTTCTTTATTTTATTTGCTCACGTTTCTGCTTCTCGGTCTAACACGCTGTAGAATGCCCTGAAAGCTAGCTCAGACTCCCTGAAATGTGATAAAATACACGCCAAGTGAAAATGGCTTGACTTTATAGGACGTTTTAAGAGATTTATGGGTTAAAATGTTTTGTACTTTTAACGTACTTAATTTAGACCTTTTTTAAAAACCAGTTAAGCTGGAGATATTTTGATATTTTGAAAATTAGTTTAAGTATTTATCACGTCATAAAATAACAAGCATTTGGCCGTGGCTTCGTTTTTGTAAAAGTCATTTTTGAAATGAAATGTTTTACGTAATTTAGCCGAGTATCCCCCGTTCCCGTTCTCTCTCGGATGACCACAGCCCACCCAGGTAGTGGCTGGCGCCAATTTTCCAAATCCACAGTTCGTCGATATTTTGCCTAATATCTAGTGATTTCTACGTGTTTTCGTGGGTTTCTAGGTTCAGATGTTTAGATAATTGTAGCAGAAAGAGGAAGAAAGTTGAAATAAAGGAGGATAAAGAGGAAGAGAGGAGAAAGGGAGGAGGAAGAGGAGCAGCAGCAAAGCCATAATACTTAAGTCACCCTCCTTTTCCTGAATATTTTGTCTAATATCTAGTGTTTTGATGTGTTTCTAGGCTCAGACGTGTGGATGGAAGGAGGAGGAGGAAGAAGAAGGAGTAATAATGGAGAAGAATGAAGAAAAAATGAGAAATAAAGGTGGAATAGTAGAAGAAGCCAAGGTGTAATATTTAGGTAAGTGTATTAGCATGTTTTGAGTGTGGTTTGGGAGAACTTTGAGGGATTGGTTGGTGTTCTGAGTGGGATTTGGTATTATTATGAGTGTTATAAGTGGTGGGGGGTTAGTGGTCTTTTGGGTGTGTGTGGGGGATATTTAATTAAATATTGGGTGTTTCTAGTGAGTTTGGAGGTATTTTAACCTGTTCTGTGTTTTCTTAGTGTGTTCTGGAATGTTATTGAGATTTTAAGAGGGTTTGGGTATGTGTGGTTTGTCGTGGGTGTGTGTAAGAGTGAATTGGGCCTATACAAGGATTTTTGAGTATGTTTTGAGGCCTTCAACAGGCTAGCTCAGTGTCAGTGGGCCCTTATAACAAGTGTCCTTTATCATTGATTACCCGCTTCGTTCCCAGGTGACGACAGGCAGAATGAGGTGGACGTGGCGGAGGCTGTGGGCGGTCAATTCACGGCGCAGATTACCTACACCTTGCACCACACTGACTGCCCG
>NC_059265.1:2332988-2338935 GCF_017591435.1 Portunus trituberculatus
AGACCCCCAAACCAGGAGGGCTGGGAAAAATTTTATATTTTTTATCGTTTTTTTTTTCGGTTTTGTAGATTTTGAAAGAAAGGGAAAAGAAAAAGGAGGTGGAAAAAGGAAAAGGAGGGGGGAAAAAGGCCGGTTTAAATTTTATGCTGGTTAATTGGGATGGTAGGAGGAAAGAAGAGGAAGAAGGAGGGAAAAAAGGAGAAGGAGAGGTAAAAAATAAAAGGGAATTAAACAAAAGGTTAAATTGGTAAGGGGTACAGTGATATTTAGGGAAAGGTTGGATTTAGAAAAAAGGAGGGGGAGGGTGGAGTATAGAAAAAAGGGCCAACAGAGAGGTGGAGGATGTAAAGGGAAACAGTTTATGGCGAGGGTAACCTGTGGTACTGGAGATTCCGGAATAGGTTATTGAAAAAAAGGGAATGTGGTTTTTTGGGAAAAAAAGAATATACTTGTTTTATGAACCCTTTTTTTCCCTTTTCCCTTTCAAGAAAACCCCTTGGGAGGACGAGAGACAGTGAGGTGATGGAGGAGATAGTCAGAGTGGTGGAGCGTAAAACACACAGGAGGCCCCTGGTGATGTGTATCCCTAAGAGGAGGGACAAGGAGGGTCAGGTCTTTGGCCGAGAGGAGATGGGTGAATGGAAGGTAGTAGAAAGACTGGAAGACTGGAAATGTGATGGGATGCAGCTGTGGGAGGATGGACTGGAGGCAGGTGTGGACACAGGATGGCGTACACATGTCCACTATTGGAAAGGTGTGGGTGGCCTGGAACTTGGTGGAGTGGGCTCAGCGTTGGGAGGAAGGCAGCAGGAATAGGATAGAATCCAGAGAGAAGGGGCAGGTGTTTGTATGAGAGGAGGACAGAAGCGTGAAAGAGAGCAGGTTACCGAGAGAAAGGAACCTGCGGGAGGAGAGTGGGTAAATGTAAAGGAAGAGGAGGTACCCACAGGGCGTCAGGATGCATGAGGATTGGGTGTGTGAATGTGAGAGGATGGGGCACTGGCAAGTTTGAGGATTTATGCAAGGAGCTGAATGAATGGAGCTTGGATGTGGTAGGTATCACGGAGACTCACCTGCGGGACGTGGTGCATATGGAAGGAAATGAGTTTGTCATGATAGGGAAAGGGCGTAGAAAACAGGATAAGTTAGGAGGAGGCGTAGCCTTGCTCCACAAAAGGTGAGGAACCTGAGAGTGGAAGAGCTGGACATAGGAGACAGTGCTGAGGTGAGGACGTGCTAGCTGTTCGAGTGGAGTGCAGGAGTGACAGTGGCAGAGCTGAGAGGATAGTCGTAGTGGTAGTGTATATGACAGTGGAAGGCGACAGAGCAGTCAGGAGAATGGCAGAAAATATAGTGTTTTGAAAAGATTGCAAGAGAGTATGCTGGAGAGAGTGATTGTTATGGGAGACATGAATGCCCACATAGGTATGTTAGGTGAACAAATGAACAGGAACGGTGAGATGCTGGATGAGCTTGTGAATGAGGTGAGTTTGGAGAATCTCAATGAGACCCTGGCTGAAGGACGAGTGACTTGGTGTGGGAGGAACCAGGAGTCTGCGATTGACTACATGCTAGTGAATGGGAGAATGCGTGAAGTTGTTGACCGCATGTGGATTGATGAAGATGGGATGATTGACATAGTCTCAGACCATAACATGCTGGTGTTAGAGTGCAAGTTGAATGGAAGAGATGGAACAAATGCCAAGGCCAAGAGGAAAAGTGGAGATTGAGAGATGTAGGATGGGAGAATTTCCAGGTGGACTTGAGTGAGAGGAGCTGGGAGGATGAAAGTCTAAGCGACGTGGATGAACTGAATGATAGATTTGTAGAAAATGTGAGAAATGCAGCAGTAAGCCAGATAGGGTATGCAAGAACAAGTGCCAGAAAGCATGCATGTAGGCCGTGGTGGAATAATGAGATCAGGGATGCTAGGAAGGAAAGGAAGAGACTGAATAGAGTGTGCAGACAGTTAAGAAAGAGGAGACATGAGAGTGAGGAAGCTGAAAGGAGTACCTGAATGCATGGGCAGCGTATGTGAGTCAGCAGCGAATGACGAAGCGAAAGATAATGAATGCTAAAGTTACAAGTGAGAGAAGTGTGATTCAGTCCCTTAGAGAGAAAGGTATGGAAGGTGGGCGAGAATGGTATAGATTCCTGAGGGGTGAGGGATGCCTAACAGTGAGAATGTGGAGAGCCTGAAGGTGAATGGGGCAGTGGTGACTGATAAGGAAGAAATGAGAAGGGCAATAAAAGAGTTTTGGGAAGAGATTGGAGGTGTAAGTGAGGTCTTTGATGTGGATGAAGGACATGTGTCACTGGAGAGAAAGGATGCAGATGAGTTGAATGAAAGGATCAGCAGGGAGGAGGTGGAGAAATGTGTGAAGAAGCAGAAGAATGGGAAGGCAGCAGGGCCGGATGAGATACCGTATGAAATGTACAAAATGGAGGAGAAGTAGTGATTGATAGGATGACTGAGTTGTTCAACCAGGTGTGGGAGGAGGAGAGAGTGCCGAGAATGTGGAATGAATGCAGGGTGACCTTGTTGCATAAGGGAGGATATAAGAGTAAGAATGAGTTGAGGAACTACAGGCCGATTGCGTTAGTTAACACAGTAGGCAAAGTGTTCAGTGCGGTGTTGAATGAGAGATTGTGCAAATGGATTGAGAGAGTTGGAGTGTTGGGCGAAGAGCAAAATGGATTCCGAGTGGACAGGAGGCAGAAGACAATCTGTTTGTAGTGAATGAATTGATTGAGAGAAAGAAAAGGGATGGTAGCAAACTATACTTAGGTTTCCTAGACATAGAGAAAGCATATGATAGGGTAAACAGAGAAATGCTAGGTAGGGTGTTAGAAAAAATTGGGTTAAGTGCAAAGATAGTTAACATAGTGAGAAGTATGTATGTGGATACAAGAGCTAAGTATAAACTAGGGGATATAGAGACAGACTGGGTGAAGAGTGAAAGAGGAGTTAGGCAGGGTTGCATATTATCACCAACCCTCTTTAGCTTATATACAGAAGAATTGGCTGCTAGAATGAGGAGAATGAATGCAGGTGTAAATGTGGGAAATGATAAGATAGGTGTGCTCTTGTATGCAGATGATGTTGTAGTCATGAGTGAGTCGGCAGAAGAGCTACAGAGTATGCTTGATGTAGTAGATGGGTATGGAAGAGATTTTGGAGTGAGATTTAGTAGTGAAAAGAGTAAGGTAATGGTTGTGCATAGGTCAGAGGATGAGAGGAACCATGTGTGGAGATTAGGAGTGAATGAGGTGCAGCAGACAGATGAATATAAGTATCTGGGGATGTGGATGAGTCCGGATGGCTGTGTAAAGATTAAGAATGAGAAGATAAGTATGGCAAATCAGTGGGTAGGTCGTCTAGGAAGTGCAGCAAGGATGAGGGCGAGTAAATATGACGTGCTGCGAGAAGTTTGGAAGAGCGTGGCTGTTCCGAGCATCATGTATGGTATGGATGTGATTGCTTGGAATGAGAGTGAACTAGATAAGTTAGAAATAGGGCAGAATAGAGTTGCAAGAATGGCACTTAATGCACCTAGATATGCAGCAGTAGAGGCCCTTAGGGGTGATATGGGTTGGAGCACTTTCAGAGAGAGATATGTGAAAGCGACCCTAAAGTATAAGGCTAGGTTAGAACGAATGAATGATGCAAGGATAGTGAGAAAAGTGTTTCTGTGGAATGTCAGGAGTAGCAAGTGGGGAAGAGGTGTGTCAGGCTGGTAGCAAAGAGTGGGTTAGTAAGTAGTTGGGTTTTCAACAGGTAGAAGGAAGACATTTAGAGAGAGACTGGAGTATGATTGTTAGAAATGGAGAAGGTAGAGAATGGGATGTAAGGAAGTGGAAGAGTGAGATTGACAGAGTAGTGAAAGGTGTGGGACTGGATGACTGGAGAAATAGGATGGAGCAAAAGAGTACCTTGGTATGGTATAGAGAAAAGAGGCCCCAATGTATGAAAAGTGGTATGACGGAAGCCTGGGTGGTGATCTTCTCTTCCGAGCTAGGGCACAGTGCATGGATGTGAATGCAAGGAATTATAGATGGTCAGAGTCCTGCAGCAAAGTGTGCCAGATGTGTGACTTGGGAGAGGATGAGACAGTGGAACATGTGGTGGTGGAGTGTGTGAAGTATGCCAGAGACAGGCATGAGATGATGCAAGTGGTGCTGAGGGAGCTGGGGCATGACAGAGTGGAGATGACAGGAAGGGAATGGATGGTGTTGCTGCTGGGACTGTGTGGGGAGACGAATGAAAGGATGATTGAGGCTGTGAAAGAGTTCCTGGAGAGAATGTGGCGTGCCAGATGCAGGAACTAGTGGTGTGAAAGATGGTGATTGCCCTCTTTGTTGTCTGGTGTTCTTTTTGTTCCCTACAGGAGCTGCCGATACAAAGGCCTGACCCAGAAGAAATTCTGCGTCACCTGTACCATCAAGATCAAGATCGAGTGGCTGGCGCCAATTTTCCAAATCCACAGTTCGTCGATATTTTGCCTAATATCTAGTGATTTCTACGTGTTTTCGTGGGTTTCTAGGTTCAGATGTTTAGATAATTGTAGCAGAAAAAGGAAGAAAGTTGAAATAAAGGAGGATAAAGAGGAAGAGAGGAGAAATGGAGGAGGAAGAGGAGCAGCAGCAAAGCTACAATATTTAAGTCACCCTCCTTTTCCTAAATATTTTGCCTAATATCTAGTGTTTTGATGTGTTTCTAGGCTCAGACGTGTGGATGGAAGGAGGAGGAGGAAGAAGAAGGAGTAATAATGGAGAAGAATGAAGAAAAAATGAGAAATAAAGGTGGAATAGTAGAAGAAGCCAAGGTGTAATATTTAGGTAGGTGTATTAGTATGTTTTGAGTGTGGTTTGGGAGAACTTTGAGGGATTGGTTGGTGTTCTGAGTGGGATTTGGTATTATTATGAGTGTTATAAGTGGTGGGGTGGGGTTAGTGGTCTTTTGGGTGTGTGTGGGGAATATTTGATTAAATATTGGGTGTTTCTAGTGAGTTTGGAGGTATTTTAACCTGTTCTGTGTTTTCTTAGTGTGTTCTGGAATGTTATTGAGATTTTAAGAGGGTTTGGGTATGTGTGGTTTGTCGTGGGTGTGTGTAAGAGTGAATTGGGCCTATACAAGGATTTTTGTAGTATGTTTTGAGGCCCTCAACAGGCTAGCTCAGTGTCAGTGGGCCCTTATAACAAGTGTCCTTTATCATTGATTACCCGCTTCGTTCCCAGGTGACGACAGGCAGAATGAGGTGGACGTGGCGGAGGCTGTGGGCGGTCAATTCACGGCGCAGATTACCTACACCTTGCACCACACTGACTGCCCGCCGCTGTTCACTAAAGTCGGGCAAGCCTGTGTCTCCGTGTTCTGCCCTGAATATAGGAGTAAAGGAAATTGTGGTTTTTTGTTGTTGGTGTTCTTGTTTTTCTGTTAAGATTTGTTTGCTCTCTCTCTCTCTCTCTCTCTCTCTCTCTCTCTCTCTCTCTCTCTCTCTCTCTCTCTCTCTCTCTCTCTCTCTCTCTCTCTCTCTCTCGTAAATTGTAGTAAAAGTTGTAAATTGTTGTAAATATCTATTTTGTATTAAGTTGATAATTGTTGACTTTTTTTAATGTTTGAAAATTTGTGTAGAGTTTTTTCTGTAATCTTTCATATTTTTACTGTTTATTCATTGTTTTTTGCTATTAAGTATTTGTAGAGTTTTGCAGGCAATGTACTATAATGTCAAGAATTGTTGAATAAAACTGTAGGGAGACTCTTGCATTTAATTTTAGCTCCAGTATGCATCTGCCTTGTCTCCGGAGACTCTCTCGAGTATTTTCGACTTAGTACAGTTTTTAGGGGTCATTTTTGTTTTTTTGGGCCAGTTTTTTACTAATTTTTCTTATTTTTTGGCCAGTAGTGCAGTATTTTGGACCATTTTTTTTTATCATTGAGGATTTT
>NC_059265.1:2339435-2345567 GCF_017591435.1 Portunus trituberculatus
AAGCTGTATAATAATGCACTGAAGGGGTGACGTGACGTGTGGGAGTGAGTGGATAGTGAAGGGTAGTTAATTACTGGTGCCACAGTGTCATTAGTGATGGGACGGTGATGGGACAGTGACGGGGTTGACAGGCTGTACTAGGAAGGTGTGTCGTGCATTGAAGGAGTCACATGTGGACAGTTAGCGGTAAGGTAGTTAATTAGGCGTATGGTAGTTATAATGCGTGGGGAGGGTGGTGCCTGCTTTAACAAGAAACACAAGAGGGCATGGCGAGGTGGACTGCTGGAAGATAATTACACTGAACTCTGCTTTATGTAGTGCATCAATCACCACCACAAGATGGAGACACTCTTTGTAAGAGTTACACGCCGCCTCCTGACACTTCTAGTAAACACCCTTATCTCTCTCTCTCTCTCTCTCTCTCTCTCTCTCTCTCTCTCTCTCTCTCTCTCTCTCTCTCTGCCAGACGTCAGTTTTCTCCGGAACACGTGGATCTGTGTGTCTTGAGTCACTTCATTATATAGTGAGGGCGGCTGCGGAGGCGTATGGGCTGACTGGGAAGCTTGGGCGTGAGCATGCATGGGCAGGACAAATATGGGCGGCAGTGGGTGTGGAGCTGTTGACGCCGCCCATAGCTTTGTGTGTGTGTGTGTGTGTGTGTGTGTGGTAAGTGTGTGTGTGTGTGTGTCGTGTGTTCTCCTCTCCTCTCCTCTCTCTCTCTCTCTCTCTCTCTCTCTCTCTCTCTCTCTCTCTCTCTCTCTCTCTCTCTCTCTCGTGTCGTCTGGTCTGGTCTGGTCTCCTTGCTGTGTCTCGTCTTGTTGACCAGCGTCTGAGGTGATATGATGCTGCAATATAGTGGCATGGAAATACTAGTAGTATTGTGTAAACTGACACACTGCCGTTCATGATGGCGAAGGTGGGCAGGTGTGGGTGTTGGCGGTGCTGGTGGAGATATCTACATGCTTGTGTGTAGATAGATAGATACATAAGCTGGTAATTTGTTAGGTTCATTCATACATAAATTGACAACAGTTCGATGGTGTATACACTGCTATACAACAATAAACTTATCAATCAATCAATTAAACATCAATTGGATTTAAAAGGCAGTGATTAGTGGATCAATATGGAATACATCCTTATCAACGTCATGCTGAAATTAACTTGAAACTTTCCATCAGTCTGTGGTAATGACCAAACTGGAGCGACTTTTAAAGGTGGAGCTGGTGACGTAGAATATTTTCATTTGCAACTGGCCACCACCACACCACTGACCAGACGTCCATTTCATCACCAGACACGAGACCTGGTAGAGGAGAGAAAATGTTGTGCTTGATAAGATATTCTTATTTTCCTCTTCTTTATTCTTTCCTGTCCTCTTCTCACTCCTTATTCACTCACCACACCACTCACTCTGAATCCTGTCCTCCACTACCACCACTCCCATCAGTTCATTCCTCCACCACGGACACAAACACGTCTTGAAGGATAGTCCGTGAGAGTCACCTGGCTGTCTGGCTGGCCCTGCCGCACCAGAGGAGCGGTGGAGGCTGCTGGTTGGGTAACACTGTATGAATATTGTTTGTGTTTTAATTAAGGCGTGTACACACTTGTTGCATTTCCACGTATCGGATCACCGTTGCGTAGCAGTGTTGACAGGATAGTGTTCACCGTTGCGTGTCAAAATATGACACAAGTTACGAACGGGTTTGATCGCCATTTTTCGGTTTTGGCGTCATCTCAAGGAATGATCACAACTCACCAACCTTCGTGTGTGTGTGTGTGTGTGTGTGTGTGTTGTGTACAAGCGTGGATCGTCCAGTTGCATGTTCAGTGTTGTACGGGCATGATTATTTTTGCAATTTTGACAATTGCAGACAAACACAAAATCAGTTGTGTGTATCCTTGTCACGTTTTGATACAGTTCCGTCACATGCTGAATTTCAAGTCAGTCAACACAGTATTGTTTCATTACACATACATAGTGTAGACAACCAACTCCGTCATTCATTTTTCCTTTATTGATTTGATGTTCATGAAAAACTAAACGTCCACAGACAATGCAGTTTCACCATGGCTACGGTCAGGAACAAACTGAATGACACTGTTGCATCACCAACGATGATACACCAGGATAGGCAAATTACAACCTGTTGCATCGTATTGTATCATAGTGGATACGCAACGATGAAACGATGCAAATTCAGTTGGTGTACACATTGAAAGTGTTGGTAATGTCAGTGTGGTGTGTATTGGGTGGTGGTGGTGGTGATTGTGGTGGTAACTAGGTGTGTTTGCTTGTTTTGCATCGTGAATATTGATTGATTAGTGGCTGAAAGATTGACATTGATGGATAGATTGCTTCAACAATAGATTCACTGACTGACGATATTGGACACCAGACTGACTGACTGACTGATTAAATGAATAAATACTAACTAATGACTGACTATCTGGCTGACATTTGGCTAACGACCAATGACTGAATGATTGACTAACTGACTGTCTGACACATGGTTGATTGTCTGTTTGACAAATGGCGCCTGTCCTGGCAGAAAACATCGCGCACGAAGGCATTAAAGTGTACCGTAGAGTTCGGCACAGTGTTCTACAGTGTGCAGTGTAGGAGACAAGTGTAGAAACCAATGAAGACGATAGTCGGGAATCGGATAAGCGTGACAGTATATGTCACCACGATTCCAAGCCCAGCCTCTGGGTCCAAAGCGTGTAGGTTGGGAGGATGTGTTCAGACTGATTGACACAACAGTGAAGGTTGGCGATGCAATTAATGGAACTGGCAGGTGTGGTGGTGGTGGTGGTGGTGGTGGTGGTAGTGGTATTTATATGCTTGTGTAAGATAGATGGATAAGCTAATTTGATGGTTATAGATATGTAAATGGACAGTTCAACAAATAGATAGATGGATACACAGATGATAAGTCAATAAATTCGAAATGATTAACAATATAGATGATGTAGATGAAAAAGTCTATTCCTCACTTAGTGTCCTGTCACCCTGGTTTATTGTCAGAAATACGTATATCAGGCGGAGAAATGGTGAATGAAAAATAGAGTCTGCCTTTAAGCACCTTGTTTATTGCCTCTTTCTACACTCCTGTACAATCTCATCATCATTAATAGGATAACAAACCCTGCATCTTTATCTGTATCAGTCACACAACTGCACCGTCATCAACAAAAGATACACTCCCAAGTACACAATACATTATATACTAATTCTAAATATTTGGCCCATTAACACAAGTCTGCAACAAAATCCTCTACATTTGTGGTCCCCATACATGATCTTGATAACTATAGTAAATTTCTTATAAAACTATCATGCAGTGCATATACATAATTATAAATCTAATGAATTTAAGTGCTTATCTAATCTGTTTTTAAACATTGTCAAACTAGTGCTATTTACAATCGTCTCTGGCAATGCATTCCAGAAGTCTACACTCTATGACTAAAGAAATATTTTCTTATATCTAACCTCAGCCTTGCTTTCATATCTTCCTGCCATGATTTCTAGTCATTCTCCTCAAGGTAAAGAAAGATCTCACATCTATGTAGTTTGTATCTGAGAACATTTTAAATAACTCTATCATATCCTCTTATACATCTCCTCTCAAGAAACATGTTTTCCTTTAATCTATCTCTATACTCCAGGCGCTTTAATGCTGGTATCATCCCAGTTGCTCTTCTCTGAACTGTTCTAACATGTTGATATCCCTAGTAGGGTGACCACCTGTATGCAATACTCTAAATGACTAACATAGGAATTATATAAACTACGCACCACTTCCTTACTTTGGGAACTATTTCTATTTAGTCAGGATCCAGATGGCTTGCTTCTAAAAGGGTGAGAGTCCTGTTATCACTACTAAATCCTTTCCTTTCAGTTTGTTGGAGGAGATCCATCTCATGGAGTTAAAGGTGGTTGTGGTAGTAAAGGAAAAGGACATTATCAGAATTAAACTCCATCTGCCACCTGTCTGTGCTATAGGTCTCGTTGTACTGTAATTGTCCTTTTGACTGCACATGCTATCTTGTATCTCTGCAAACTTTGATACTTTGACTAATTCCTATATCTAAATCGTTAATGACACCAAGAAAGAAGACTAGCACTGATCCTTGGGTACTAACTTTCCTTCCACTGACATGATTTAATACTCTGTTTATCAGAAAGCCATTCACTAATAATAACTAACTACATCCCATGTAGTCTCAATTTGTACACTTTATGGGTATTATCAAATGTTGAAAATAGTATATAACATCTATGGTATTTATTCTAATTGGTAATATATTTAAGATATGAGCAAATTTGTAAGACAGGATTGGAAAAACAATAGATGGATCCTAATAATCTATTCTATTTAAATAAATATATAAGATTTTCTTAGTTTCATACTATACTAGTTAATATGGTCTATAATTATTCGTATCTCACCTGAATTGGAGAAATAGTATTCAGTGCCTTTTAAGCACCTTGTTTATTGCCTCGCGGAGTTGCCAACACTCGCTGTACAACAAGATACAATTTAATATTTCCTGCTTTGACAAATAACAAAAGCTGGACACGATAACGAAGAGGAAGATGTCACAATAACCAATAAATCGACATGTGGTATTTGTATAAGCATAGCGTCTCATTGATAATAGATTTAGTGACAGATAGTTATCATAAACATATATACATGCGTCCTGACTTCACAGATAACCTTTGCTACGGCAGTAGTCTCTTAGCGGTGGTGGTGGTGAACACAGTTGTGGCGGTGGGCTATACTGACCCATGCACACCACACACACACACACACACACACACACACACACACACACACAAATAAAGTGAAGTGTTGCTATATTACCGACAGTTTTCAAGGAGCACCAAGAGGCAATCAGTATGAGAAACCGTGCAAGCCTTCACCACACTGCCTAATCTTCGTCTATTAAAGGTATTTATAAGGCTATTCACTTAATGTTAGGTTTTCTTTACATATGAGAGTGAAAACAGTACGCAAATATTTCAAAGTAATGGTATAAGGAGCATAAAAAGAGCAAGGTGTCTGTATTACCCTCTCATATTTGTTTCCTTCACTTACCATAGGCCAAACATGTGTCACAAGGTAGCCACCAGTCTAACATTTCATTTAGTCTAGTCAAAATTTCTCTGTGTGGCTTAATTTTGGTTTGGTGAGATGATAAAGGCTATATATGGATGTCCGCCGCCGGTGTTGCCTCCAGGCCACTCCTCCCCCGACGGTCCCCTAGCCAACACCCTACCCCGCCCTCACCCACCCGTCACCAGCCTGTTGGGTCAAATACTTTTTCCAATATTTCCTGACGCTAATATTACGCTTCCATGGTATGTTTTTATGGTTTCTATAAATGTTTCGTTGTGTTTGAAGTGTGTTCCGCGCCTGTGCTGGGTAAATATGTGGCGTTTAGTGATGTTTTATGGCGTATGTTAAAGGCTTTTAACGCTCAAAATTTCCCACTTGGAGTTTTGAGCTTTTTCATTTCAAGGTATAAGTGGGCCTTTATGGTAGCAAAAGAGTGCCTGTCCTCTTTTAAGTGTGAAATCAATCTATTGAGTGAAATATGTGGACTTTGAAATGGTGTTTGGTGCTGTTGTAAAAAGCTCTTATTTTTCTTTATTTTATTTGCTCACGTTTCTGCTTCTCGGTCTAACACGCTGTAGAATGCCCTAAAAGATAGCTCAGACTCCCTGAAATGTGATAAAATACACGCCAAGTGAAAATGGCTTGACTTTACAGGACGTTTTAAGAGATTTATGGGTTAAAATGTTTTTGTACTTTTAACGTACTTAATTTAGACCTTTTTTAAAAACCAGTTAAGCTGGAGATATTTTGATATTTTGAAAATTAGTTTAAGTATTTATCACGTCATAAAATAACAAGCATTTGGCCGTGGCCTTGTTTTTTGTAAAAGTCATTTTTGAAATGAAATGATTTACGTAATTTAGCCGAGTCAGCCCCGTGCCCGTTCTCTCTCGGATGACCACAGCCCACCCAGGTAGTGGCTGGCGCCAATTTTCCAAATCCACAGTTCGTCGATATTTTGCCTAATATCTAGTGATTTCTACGTGTTTTCGTGGGTTTC
>NC_059265.1:2346067-2352903 GCF_017591435.1 Portunus trituberculatus
ATATTCTAAATCACCAGATCCACCTTGAAAAGCCGCAAAAGGTCGCTAAATCATTGTTGTACATGCTACAAATGTTCCTAGACGAAGTAATTGGCTTGACTTACACATAGGCTAATCAGTATAGGGCCCCGTTGACTCTAATAAGGACCGTTTATCCCTCCCAGTGACGCAGAGCAAACTTGTCTCGAGAGCCTCGCTCGCCACCCTCTCATCACTCGCCTTTTAAATCTCATTGATGTTTAATTGATTGATTGATAAGTTTATTGTTGTAACAATGTATACACCATCGAACTGTTGTCAGTTTCCTGTGAATGAACCTATCAAATTACCAACTTATCTATCTATCTATCTACACACAAGCATGTAAAAATCTCCACTAGCACCGCCAACACCCACACCTGCCCACCTTCGCCATCATGAACGGGAGTGTGTCAGTTTACACATTACTACTAGTATTTCCATGCAACTATATTGTGGCATCATATCACCTCAGACGCTGTGGCGCCATGCAACAAATTGTTGACTAATTTCGCTTCACTTGCAAACCAGATATTGTTTTGCATCTCTTTCAACTGATAGGAAAACAAGTCGATACATTATGCATTTTATTACATCAAGAGATATTGTGTTGCCATTAGAAATATATAGGAGTATCATTCACAAGATATCGTCATATCAGTAGGTATGAAAAATAAATACAAGTAACAAAAACTGCACCACGTTACAAGACACTGGCCAGACACTTAAATTAAGTATTGCATTGAAAGACTCACAAAACATCATCTCGGGAAACACGTAACAATACCTTTGTGCTTCACAACAGGAAGGATGAGTGATGAGCAGAGGAATCGTGACCCAAGAGGTTACCTTCCTCTCTTAGTCTACACTCTCCTTCCTTAAATACTATATACATATGTACACCGTACACTCCTATTACAATGCTATGCATAACTTCTAAATATTACCGTTTTCTGCTGGTGTAGATAAGGCATTGCAAAAAAACATACCCGCTACATATCTACAACTGTCTACAAATTCTACAAATTTATCAACCCAATCTACAAATGGTCAATGAAATACACTACACCAGTGATGAAGATCTGTGGCCAACCTTCAGAACTTCATTGGTACGTCTCCAAGAATCACCCTTTTCTTCTCCCTCTTCCTTTTTTCCTCCTCTTCTTCCTTTGGCAACACCGGCAGTAGTAGCAATCTGGTGTCCGTTGTATGTCATGCACGCTCACTCCAAAAACTTGCCTCACTTCTTTGGCGTTAGTAGTACTGAATCCTGGAACAAGAGATGGAACAATATTGTAATGGCGTCCTCCTCAATGCCTGTTGTCTTGTGGCACACAGGGTTGAGGAAGGTATTGTGGATGATGTAACGATAAGTATGGTATATTAAGGAGAGCCAAGGTGGATCGGGTTTGCGTGGGTGGCTCTGTAGGCCTAAGGAGGAAAACTGCCGTACCAAACGCATAATTAATACGAGCGGAGGAACTTTATGAGTAGGGATTTTGGAATGTTGTGCATGGTAGAAATATTAGTGTTAGCATGAAGTGTACTACAACATGTATAAGGAGGAATAGAGTAAGGAAGGCAGCGTATTTAACATTGCGTGAATTGGCACGCGGGGCAGTAGATTTGAGTAGGGGGCAGGAAAAGCCGCGATCTCGGATGAAGGGAGTGAGTGGCACTCTCTACTCGGACATTGCTGGGATGTGGAAGCGTCACGGTGAGCGAGGGTCTCTGATCAGGTGGGTAATGTGATCAGGGCAGTGGAATTTCGTGTTAATATAATCGAGGGTGTCATTATGTGGAGTTAAGTCGTGAATTCAAGTAAGGAGAGAGTGTTAAGGGTGCCTCTCGTGTTTCTCTGTTGTTGGTTAAGAGTGCCGCGTCACTTTCATCGTTTTTTGTTCGAATGTACTTTACTTTATTTGAAATATATGTAAAATTGACTTGGAAGAGAGTTTTCCTTCAATGAAAATCCCAGCCCGTGTGGTACAATGATAACACGTCGACGAATGATGAGTGATGAGCAGAGGACTTGTGTCCCGAGAGGTTTTTTTCATGTAGGAAGAGCGCCAGCCAAGGGCAAGAAACAAAGAAAGAAAAAAAAAAAAGGCCCACTTGAGTGCTGGCTCTCTAAAAAGTGGAAAAGCGTCAGCCAAAACAAGGGAGGAAATGCCTCGATATCTCTCTCTTCAAAGAAGACAAGTCGCAGGAATTCAGAAATACAGATGCAGGTAGGGAGTTCCAGATTGTACAAATGAAAAGGATGAATGATTGAGAGTACTGGTTAACTCTTGCGTTGAGAAGTTGGACACAATAGGGATGAGAAGAAAGCCTTGTAAAGCGAGTGCCTTTTAAGCACCTTGTTTATTGCCTCGCGGAGTTGCCAACACTCGCTGTACAACAAGATACAATTTAATATTTCCTGCTTTGACAAATAACAAAAGCTGGACACGATAACGAAGAGGAAGATGTCACAATAACCAATAAATCGACATGTGGTATTTGTATAAGCATAGCGTCTCATTAATAAGAGATTTAGTGACAGATAGTTATCATAAACATATATACATGCGTCCTGACTTCACAGATAACCTTTTGCTACGGCAGTAGTCTCTTAGCGGTGGTGGTGGTGAACACAGTTGTGGCGGTGGGCTATACTGACCCATGCACATCCACACCCAGAGACACACACACACACACACACACACACACACACACACACACACACACACACAAATAAAGTGAAGTGTTGCTATATTACCGACAGTTTTCAAGGAGCACCAAGAGGCAATCAGTATGAGAAACCGTGCAAGCCTTCACCACACTGCCTAATCTTCGTCTATTAAAGGTATTTATAAGGCTATTCACTTAATGTTAGGTTTTCTTTACATATGAGAGTGAAAACAGTACGCAAATATTTTCAAGTAATGGTATAAGGAGCATAAAAGAGCAAGGCGTCTGTATTACCCTCTCATATTTGTTTCCTTCACTTACCCTCGGCCAAACATGTGTCACAAGGTAGCCACCAGTCTAACATTTCATTTAGTCTAGTCAAAATTTCTCTGTGTGGCTTAATTTTGGTTTGGTGAGATGATAAAGGCTATATATGGATGTCCCGCCGCCGGTGTTGCCTCCAGGCCGCTTCCCCCCCGACGGTCCCCTAGCCAACACCCTACACCCGCCCTCACCCACCCGTCACCAGCCTGTTGGGTCAAATACTTTTTTTCCAATATTTCCTGACGCTAATATTACGCTTCCATGGTATGTTTTTATGGTTTCTATAAATGTTTCGTTGTGTTTGAAGTGTGTTCCGCGCCTGTGCTGGGTAAATATGTGGCGTTTAGTGGTGTTTTATGGCGTATGTTAAAGGCTTTTAACGCTCAAAATTTCCCACTTGGAGTTTTGAGCTTTTCATTTCAAGGTATAAGTGGGCCTTTATGGTGCAAAAAGTGCCTGTCCTCTTTTAAGTGTGAAATCAATCTATTGAGTGAAATATGTGGACTTTGAAATGGTGTTTGGTGCTGTTGTAAAAAGCTCTTATTTTTCTTTATTTTATTTGCTCACGTTTCTGCTTCTCGGTCTAACACGCTGTAGAATGCCCTAAAAGCTAGCTCAGACTCCTGAAATGTGATAAAATACACGCCAAGTGAAAATGGCTTGACTTTACAGGACGTTTTAAGAGATTTATGGGTTAAAATGTTTTTGTACTTTTAACGTACTTAATTTAGACCTTTTTTAAAAACCAGTTAAGCTGGAGATATTTTGATATTTTGAAAATTAGTTTAAGTATTTATCACGTCATAAAATAACAAGCATTTGGCCGTGGCTTCGTTTTTGTAAAAGTCATTTTGAAATGAAATGATTTACGTAATTTAGCCGAGTCAGCCCCGTTCCCGTTCTCTCTCGGATGACCACAGCCCACCCAGGTAGTGGCTGGCGCCAATTTTCCAAATCCACAGTTCGTCGATATTTTGCCTAATATCTAGTGATTTCTACGTGTTTTCGTGGGTTTCTAGGTTCAGATGTTTAGATAATTGTAGCAGAAAGAGGAAGAAAGTTGAAATAAAGGAGGATAAAGAGGAAGAGAGGAGAAATGGAGGAGGAAGAGGAGCAGCAGCAAAGCTACAATACTTAAGTCACCCTCCTTTTCCTAAATATTTTGTCTAATATCTAGTGTTTTGATGTGTTTCTAGGCTCAGACGTGTGGATGGAAGGAGGAGGAGGAAGAAGAAGGAGTAATAATGGAGAAGAATGAAGAAAAATGAGAAATAAAGGTGGAATAGTAGAAGAAGCCAAGGTGTAATATTTAGGTAAGTGTATTAGTATGTTTTGAGTGTGGTTTGGGAGAACTTTGAGGGATTGGTTGGTGTTCTGAGTGGGATTTGGTATTATTATGAGTGTTATAAGTGGTGGGGGGTTAGTGGTCTTTGGGTGTGTGTGGGGATATTTCATTAAATATTGGGTGTTTCTAGTGAGTTTGGAGGTATTTTAACCTGTTCTGTGTTTTCTTAGTGTGTTCTGGAATGTTATTGAGATTTTAAGAGGGTTTGGGTATGTGTGGTTTGTCGTGGGTGTGTGTAAGAGTGAATTGGGCCTATACAAGGATTTTTGAGTATGTTTTGAGGCCTTCAACAGGCTAGCTCAGTGTCAGTGGGCCCTTATAACAAGTGTCCTTTATCATTGATTACCCGCTTCGTTCCCAGGTGACGACAGGCAGAATGAGGTGGACGTGGCGGAGGCTGTGGGCGGTCAATTCACGGCGCAGATTACCTACACCTTGCACTACACTGACTGCCCGCCGCTGTTCACTAAAGTCGGGCAAGCCTGTGTCTCCGTGTTCTGCCCTGCATATAGGAGTAAAGGAAATTGTGGTTTTTTTTTGTTGTTGTTGTTGTTTTTCTGTTAAGATTTGTTTGCTCTCTCTCTCTCTCTCTCTCTCTCTCTCTCTCTCTCTCTCTCTCTCTCTCTCTCTCTCTCTCTCTCTCTCTCTCTCTCTCTCTTATCTAGTGTAGTGTAGTGGTGTTCACTGTAGTGTGTGTGTGTGTGTGTGTGTGTGTGTGTGTGTGTGTGTGTGTGTGTGTGTGTATATCTAGGGATGATATTGGTAACTTGGGTGTCTGTAATGTGTTTTGGGTGAGCTTTTTATATTTTGAGGTGTTGCAGGGTGTTTTGGGTTAGTTTTGAGTGATTTAAGTTGTTTGTGTGTGTGTCAGTTGTGTATGGTGTGTTTTGTGGTGTGGTGTCAGTATTGGTGCATACTGTGTGCTTGTAGTGAATTGTAAGTGCGTTTATTGGTACTATGAGGTTTTTCATGTTGGCAGTATCCAAGGGGATTTGACAAAGCTAGGTTCAATGATTTCAAATTGTTGACCATTATAACAGGTTCGGCAGTGTTCCAAATTGATATGGACAGTAAACTGAACAATTGTTTTGGTATTCCCCTCCTCTGACTAACTAATTCAGCCTCTTTTTCACCGCCGAAATGTTGAATCTCCTTCTCTTTTATCGTTATTTTCATGCTAACTGTTCTACAGATCTTGCTATCTTTATGCCTCCCCTCGTCCTGCGGCCTCGCTTTACAAGGCTTTCTTCTCATCCCTATTGTGTCCAACTTCCCAACGCAAGAGTTAACCAGTACTCTCAATCATTCATCCTTTTCATTTGTACAATCTGGAACTCCCTACCTGCATCTGTATTTCTGAATTCTTGCGACTTGTCTTCTTTGAAGAGAGAGATATCGAGGCATTTCCTCCTTGTTTTGGCTGACGCTTTTCCACTTTTAGAGAGCCAGCACTCAAGTGGGCCTTTTTTTTTTTATCTTTTCTTTGTTTCTTGCCCTTGGCTGGCGCTCTTCCTACATGAAAAACCTCTCGGGACACAAGTCCTCTGCTCATCACTCATCATTCGTCGACGTGTTATCATTGTACCACACGGGCTGGGATTTTCATTGAAGGAAAACTCTCTTCCAAGTCAATTTTACATATATTTCAAATAAAGTAAAGTACATTCGAACAAAAAACGATGAAAGTGACGCGGCACTCTTAACCAACAACAGAGAAAACACTCTCCTCACTTGAATACACGACTTAACTCCACATAATGACACCCTCGATTATATTAACACGAAATTCCACTGCCCTGATCACATTACCCACCTGATCAGAGACCCTCGCTCACCGTGACGCGTCCACACCCCACATATGTCCGAGTAGAGAGTGCCACTCACTCCCTTCATCCGAGATCGCGTCCTTTCCTGCCCCCACTCAAATCTACTGCCCCGCGTGCCAATTCACGCAATGTTAAATACGCTGCCTTCCTTACTCTATTCCTCCTTATACATGTTGTAGTACACTTCATGCTAACACTAATATTTCTACCATGCACAACATTCCAAAATCCCTACTCATAAAGTTCCTCCGCTCGTATTAATTATGCGTTTGGTACGGCAGTTTTCCTCCTTAGGCCTACAGAGCCACCCACGCAAACCCGATCCACCTTGGCTCTCCTTAATATACCATACTTATCGTTACATCATCCACAATACCTTCCTCAACCCTCTGTACTACAAGACAACAGGCATTGAGGAGGACGCCATTACAATATTGTTCCATCTCTTGTTCCAGGATTCAGTACTACTAACGCCAAAGAAGTGAGGCAAGTTTTGGAGTGAGCGTGCATGACATACAACGGACACCAGACTGCTACTACTGCCGGTGTTGCCAAAGGAACAAGAGGAGGAAAAAAGGAAGAGGGAGAAGAAAAGGATGATTCTTGGAGACGTACCAATGAAGTTCTGAAGGTTGGCCACAGATCTTCAT
>NC_059265.1:2353403-2360813 GCF_017591435.1 Portunus trituberculatus
CACAACAGGAAGGATGAGTGATGAGCAGAGGAATCGTGACCCAAGAGGTTACCTTCCTCTCTTAGTCTACACTCTCCTTTCTTAAATACTATATACATATGTACACCGTACACTCCTATTACAATGCTATGCATAACTTCTAAATATTACCGTTTTCTGCTGGTGTAGATAAGGCATTGCAAAAAACCATACCCGCTACATATCTACAACTGTCTACAAATTCTACAAATTTATCAACCCAATCTACAAATGGTCAATGAAATACACTACACCAGTGATGAAGATCTGTGGCCAACCTTCAGAACTTCATTGGTACGTCTCCAAGAATCATCCTTTTCTTCTCCCTCTTCCTTTTTTCCTCCTCTTGTTCCTTTGGCAACACCGGCAGTAGTAGCAATCTGGTGTCCGTTGTATGTCATGCACGCTCACTCCAAAACTTGCCTCACTTCTTTGGCGTTAGTAGTACTGAATCCTGGAACAAGAGATGGAACAATATTGTAATGGCGTCCTCCTCAATGCCTGTTGTCTTGTAGTACAGAGGGTTGAGGAAGGTATTGTGGATGATGTAACGATAAGTATGGTATATTAAGGAGAGCCAAGGTGGATCGGGTTTGCGTGGGTGGCTCTGTAGGCCTAAGGAGGAAAACTGCCGTACCAAACGCATAATTAATACGAGCGGAGGAACTTTATGAGTAGGGATTTTGGAATGTTGTGCATGGTAGAAATATTAGTGTTAGCATGAAGTGTACTACAACATGTATAAGGAGGAATAGAGTAAGGAAGGCAGCGTATTTAACATTGCGTGAATTGGCACGCGGGGCAGTAGATTTGAGTGGGGGCAGGAAAGGACGCGATCTCGGATGAAGGGAGTGAGTGGCACTCTCTACTCGGACATATGTGGGGTGTGGACGCGTCACGGTGAGCGAGGGTCTCTGATCAGGTGGGTAATGTGATCAGGGCAGTGGAATTTCGTGTTAATATAATCGAGGGTGTCATTATGTGGAGTTAAGTCGTGTATTCAAGTGAGGAGAGTGTGTTTCTCTGTTGTTGGTTAAGAGTGCCGCGTCACTTTCATCGTTTTTTGTTCGAATGTACTTTACTTTATTTGAAATATATGTAAAATTGACTTGGAAGAGAGTTTTCCTTCAATGAAAATCCCAGCCCGTGTGGTACAATGATAACACGTCGACGAATGATGAGTGATGAGCAGAGGACTTGTGTCCCGAGAGGTTTTTTTTTTTCATGTAGGAAGAGCGCCAGCCAAGGGCAAGAAACAAAGAAAAGATAAAAAAAAAAAAAAAAGGCCCACTTGAGTGCTGGCTCTCTAAAAAGTGGAAAAGCGTCAGCCAAAACAAGGGAGGAAATGCCTCGATATCTCTCTCTTCAAAGAAGACAAGTCGCAAGAATTCAGAAATACAGATGCAGGTAGGGAGTTCCAGATTGTACAAATGAAAAGGATGAATGATTGAGAGTACTGGTTAACTCTTGCGTTGGGAAGTTGGACACAATAGGGATGAGAAGAAAGCCTTGTAAAGCGAGGCCGCAGGACGAGGGAGGCATAAAGATAGCAAGATCTGTAGAACAGTTAGCATGAAAATAACGATAAAAGAGAAGGAGATTCAACATTTCGGCGGTGAAAAAGAGGCTGAATTAGTTAGTCAGAGGAGGGGAATACCAAAACAATTGTTCAGTTTACTGTCCATATCAATTTGGAACACTGCCGAACCTGTTATAATGGTCAACAATTTGAAATCATTGAACCTAGCTTTGTCAAATCCCCTTGGATACTGCCAACATGAAAAACCTCATAGTACCAATAAACGCACTTACAATTCACTACAAGCACACAGTATGCACCAATACTGACACCACACCACAAAACACACCATACACAACTGACACACACACAAACAACTTAAATCACTCAAAACTAACCCAAAACACCCTGCAACACCTCAAAATATAAAAAGCTCACCCAAAACACATTACAGACACCCAAGTTACCAATATCATCCCTAGATACACACACACACACACACACACACACACACACACACACACACACACACACACACATGTAGTGAACACCACTACACTACACTAGATAAGAGAGAGAGAGAGAGAGAGAGAGAGAGAGAGAGAGAGAGAGAGAGAGAGAGAGAGAGAGAGAGAGAGAGAGAGAGAGAGAGAGAGAGAGAGAGAGAGAGAGAGAGAGAGAGAGAGAGAGAGAGCAAACAAATCTTAACAGAAAAACAAGAACAACAACAACAAAAACCACAATTTCCTTTACTCCTATATCCAGGGCAGAACACGGAGACACAGGCTTGCCCGACTTTAGTGAACAGCGGCGGGCAGTCAGTGTGGTGCAAGGTGTAGGTAATCTGCGCCGTGAATTGACCGCCCACAGCCTCCGCCACGTCCACCTCATTCTGCCTGTCGTCACCTGGGAACGAAGCGGGTAATCAATGATAAAGGACACTTGTTATAAGGGCCCACTGACACTGAGCTAGCCTGTTGAAGGCCTCAAAACATACTCAAAAATCCTTGTATAGGCCCAATTCACTCTTACACACACCCACGACAAACCACACATACCCAAACCCTCTTAAAATCTCAATAACATTCCAGAACACACTAAGAAAACACAGAACAGGTTAAAATACCTCCAAACTCACTAGAAACACCCAATATTTAATTAAATATCCCCCACACACACCCAAAAGACCACTAAACCCCCCACCACTTATAACACTCATAATAATACCAAATCCCACTCAGAACACCAACCAATCCTCAAAGTTCTCCCAAACCACACTCAAAACATGCTAATACACTTACCTAAATATTACACCTTGGCTTCTTCTACTATTCCACCTTTATTTCTCATTTTTTCTTCATTCTTCTCCATTATTACTCCTTCTTCTTCCTCCTCCTCCTTCCATCCACACGTCTGAGCCTAGAAACACATCAAAACACTAGATATTAGACAAAATATTCAGGAAAAGGAGGGTGACTTAAGTATTATGGCTTTGCTGCTGCTCCTCTTCCTCCTCCCTTTCTCCTCTCTTCCTCTTTATCCTCCTTTATTTCAACTTTCTTCCTCTTTCTGCTACAATTATCTAAACATCTGAACCTAGAAACCCACGAAAACACGTAGAAATCACTAGATATTAGGCAAAATATCGACGAACTGTGGATTTGGAAAATTGGCGCCAGCCACTACCTGGGTGGGCTGTGGTCATCCGAGAGAGAACGGGAACGGGGATACTCGGCTAAATTACGTAAAACATTTCATTTCAAAATGACTTTTAGAAAAACGAAGCCACGGCCAAATGCTTGTTATTTTATGACGTGATAAATACTTAAACTAATTTTCAAAATATCAAAATATCTCCAGCTTAACTGGTTTTTAAAAAAGGTCTAAATTAAGTACGTTAAAAGTACAAAACATTTTAACCCATAAATCTCTTAAAACGTCCTATAAAGTCAAGCCATTTTCACTTGGCGTGTATTTTATCACATTTCAGGGAGTCTGAGCTAGCTTTCAGGGCATTCTACAGCGTGTTAGACCGAGAAGCAGAAACGTGAGCAAATAAAATAAAGAAAAATAAGAGCTTTTTACAACAGCACCAAACACCATTTCAAAGTCCACATATTTCACTCAATAGATTGATTTCACGCTTAAAAGAGTATAACCGACTTTTGACACCATAATGGCCCACTTATACCTTGAAATGGAAAAGCTCAAAACTCCAAGTGGGAAATTTTGAGCGTTAAAAGCCTTTAACATACGCCATAAAACACCACTAAACGCCACATATTTACCCAGCACAGGCGCGGAACACACTTCAAACACAACGAAACATTTATAGAAACCATAAAAACATACCATGGAAGCGTAATATTAGCGTCAGGAAATATTGGAAAAAAAGTATTTGACCCAACAGGCTGGTGACGGGTGGGTGAGGGCGGGTGTAGGGTGTTGGCTAGGGGACCGTCGGGGGGGAAGCGGCCTGGAGGCAACACCGGCGGCGGGACATCCATATATAGCCTTTATCATCTCACCAAACCAAAATTAAGCCACACAGAGAAATTTTGACTAGACTAAATGAAATGTTAGACTGGTGGCTACCTTGTGACACATGTTTGGCCGAGGGTAAGTGAAGGAAACAAATATGAGAGGGTAATACAGACGCCTTGCTCTTTTATGCTCCTTATACCATTACTTGAAAATATTTGCGTACTGTTTTCACTCTCATATGTAAAGAAAACCTAACATTAAGTGAATAGCCTTATAAATACCTTTAATAGACGAAGATTAGGCAGTGTGGTGAAGGCTTGCACGGTTTCTCATACTGATTGCCTCTTGGTGCTCCTTGAAAACTGTCGGTAATATAGCAACACTTCACTTTATTTGTGTGTGTGTGTGTGTGTGTGTGTGTGTGTGTGTGTGTGTGTGTGTGTGTGTGTGTGTGTGTGTGTGTGTGTGTCTCTGGGTGTGGATGTGCATGGGTCAGTATAGCCCACCGCCACAACTGTGTTCACCACCACCACCGCTAAGAGACTACTGCCGTAGCAAAAGGTTATCTGTGAAGTCAGGACGCATGTATATATGTTTATGATAACTATCTGTCACTAAATCTCTTATTAATGAGACGCTATGCTTATACAAATACAACATGTCGATTTATTGGTTATTGTGACATCTTCCTCTTCGTTATCGTGTCCAGCTTTTGTTATTTGTCAAAGCAGGAAATATTAAATTGTATCTTGTACAGCGAGTGTAGCAACTCCCGCGAGGCAATAAACAAGGTGCTTAAAAGGCAGACTGTACTATTTTTTCATTCACCATTTCTACCGCCTGATATACGAGTATTTCTGACAATAAACCAGGGTGACAGGACACTAAGTAGAGGAATATAGACTTTTTTTCTATCTACATGCACATCTATATTGTTAATCATTTACGAATTTATTGACTTATCTATCTGCCTGCCTATCCATCTATCTATTTGTTTGCCCAACTGTCCATTTACATATCTATCAACCCATCAAATTACCCGCTTATCCATCTATCTTCACACAAGCATATAAATACCACTACCACCACCACCAACACCACCACAACCACTGCCAGTTCCCGCATTAATTGCATCGCCAACCTTCCCCTACTGTTTCGTGTCAACCGGGGAGTCCCTGAAGACACATCCCTCCCAACCTACACGCTTTCGGACCCACGTAGCACGGGCGTGGGCGTGGGTCGTGGGTGACATATACGTGGTGTCAGGCGCTTATCCGATTCCCTTTGCCACTGTCGTCTTCATTGTTTCTCTACACACTTGTCAGGTCCCTACACGTGCACACTCGCGTACGGCAACACGTGCCTGGCCACGCGCACCACATACATCCTACGGTACACTTCTAAGCGCCTTCGTACCGCGCGATGCTTTTTCTGCCAAGGACAGGCGCCATTTGTCAAACAGACAATCAACCAGTGTGTCAGACAGTCAGTTAGTCAATCATTCAGTCATTCAGTCAGTTAGCCAAATAGTCAGTCAGCCAGATAGTCAGTCATTTAGTTAGTATTTTATTCATTTAATCAGTCAGTCAGTCAGTCAGTGAGTCAGTCCAAATATCAGTCAGTCAGTGAATCTATTAGTTAGACAGGCAATCTATCCATCAATCCGTCAATCTTTCAGCCACTCAATCAATCAATATTCACGATGCAAAACAAGCAAACACACCACCAATAGTTACCACCACAATCACCACCACCACCACCACCAATACACACCACACTGACATGCCACCACCAACACTTTCTAAAGGTGTGTACACACTTACTGAATTTCCACGCATCGTTTCATCGTTGCGTATCACACTGTGATACAATACGATGCAACAGGGTATTGTACCCATTTTTGCCTATCCGGGTGGTGTATCATCGTTGAGTGATGCAACAGTGTCATTCAGTTTGTTCCTGACCGTAGCCATGAGTGCAAATCTGCAGTTGTCTGTGGCCACGTTTAGTTTTATTCATGAACATCAAATCAATAAAAGGAAAAATGAATGACGGAGTTGGTGGGTGTCTACACTCTATGTATGTGTAATGAAACAATACTGTGTTGACTGACTTGAAATTCCAGCATGTGACGGAACTGTATCAAAACGTGACAAGGATACACACAACTGATTTTGTGTTTGTCTGCAATTGGGGTCAAAATTGCAAAAAATAATCATGCCCGTCCACGACAACACTGAACATGCAACTGGACGATCCCACGCTCCTTGTACACACACACACACACACACACACACACACACACACACACACACACACACGAAGGTTGGTGAGTTGTGTATCATTCCTTTGAGATGACGCCAAAATACCGAAAAATGGCGGATCAAACCCGTTGCGTAACTTTGTGTCATATTTTGACACGCAACGGTGAAGCACTATCCTGTCAACACTGCTACGCAACGGTGATCCGATACGTGGAAATGCAACAAGTGTGTACACGCCTTAATTAAAACACAAACAATATTCATACACAGTGTTACACCGCAACCCCGACCAGCCCTCCACCGCTCCTCTGGTCCCGCGGCACGCAGGGTGGCCAGCCAGACAGCCGAGGTGACTCTGGGCGGCGGACTAACCTTCCTTCAAGACGTGTTTGTGTCCGTGGTGGAGGAATGAACTGATGGTGGGAGTGGTGGTAGTGGAGGACAGGATTCAGAGTGAGTGAGTGAGTGAGTGAGTGAATAAGTGAGTGAGAAAGAGGACAGGAAAGAATAGAAGAAAGAGGAAAAATAAGAATATCTTATCAGAGCACAACATTTTCTCTCCTCTCCCCACCCCAGGTCTCGTGTCTGGTGATGAAATGGACGTCTGGTCAGTGGTGGTGGTGGTGGTCAGTTGCCAAATGAAAATATTCTACGTCACCAGCTCCACCTTGAAAAGTCGCTCCAGTTTGGTCATTACCACAGACTGATGGAAAGTTTCAAGTTAATTTGGGCAGCATGACGTTATGAGGATAATTAATATAATGATGTAAGAGCTGGAGAACCACTGATGAGAGAAGAGAGGCGAGAACTGAAGTGACAGGAAGCAGCACTTCCGGCTTGCGTCACGTGAGCGTATTGCGCGCTGGTTGGGCACGTGGTAAGAACCCAGTGAGCATGGCGGGAACTTAGTGAGCGTGGCGGGAGCCTGATCACATGCGTGTTATGACCGTAGTTAAACCCGATTGGACACAGTGATATCGTAGCGATATCAAGGGACGTACGCAGTAAAGGCTTGGTAGATACGTAGCAGTGGAGGGATTTCGCAATTCCATCACGTCTCCACTACGTCCTCAAAAATTTTATGAACGTGTTGAGAACCTGCTGCGCGTAGTAAGGACCGCCTCT
>NC_059265.1:2361313-2371616 GCF_017591435.1 Portunus trituberculatus
TCGGGTTTGCGTGGGTGGCTCTGTAGGCCTAAGGAGGAAAACTGCCGTACCAAACGCATAATTAATACGAGCGGAGGAACTTTATGAGTAGGGATTTTGGAATGTTGTGCATGGTAGAAATATTAGTTAGTGTTAGCATGAAGTGTACTACAACATGTATAAGGAGGAATAGAGTAAGGAAGGCAGCGTATTTAACATTGCGTGAATTGGCACGCGGGGCAGTAGATTTGAGTGGGGGGCAGGAAAGGACGCGATCTCGGATGAAGGGAGTGAGTGGCACTCTCTACTCGGACATATGTGGGGTGTGGACGCGTCACGGTGAGCGAGGGTCTCTGATCAGGTGGGTAATGTGATCAGGGCAGTGGAATTTCGTGTTAATATAATCGAGGGTGTCATTATGTGGAGTTAAGTCGTGTATTCAAGTGAGGAGAGTGTGTTTCTCTGTTGTTGGTTAAGAGTGCCGCGTCACTTTCATCGTTTTTTGTTCGAATGTACTTTACTTTATTTGAAATATATGTAAAATTGACTTGGAAGAGAGTTTTCCTTCAATGAAAATCCCAGCCCGTGTGGTACAATGATAACACGTCGACGAATGATGAGTGATGAGCAGAGGACTTGTGTCCCGAGAGGTTTTTTTTTTCATGTAGGAAGAGCGCCAGCCAAGGCCCACTTGAGTGCTGGCTCTCTAAAAAGTGGAAAAGCGTCAGCCAAAACAAGGGAGGAAATGCCTCGATATCTCTCTCTTCAAAGAAGACAAGTCGCAAGAATTCAGAAATACAGATGCAGGTAGGGAGTTCCAGATTGTACAAATGAAAAGGATGAATGATTGAGAGTACTGGTTAACTCTTGCGTTGGGAAGTTGGACACAATAGGGATGAGAAGAAAGCCTTGTAAAGCGAGGCCGCAGGACGAGGGGAGGCATAAAGATAGCAAGATCTGTAGAACAGTTAGCATGAAAATAACGATAAAAGAGAAGGAGATTCAACATTTCGGCGGTGAAAAAGAGGCTGAATTAGTTAGTCAGAGGAGGGGAATACCAAAACAATTGTTCAGTTTACTGTCCATATCAATTTGGAACACTGCCGAACCTGTTATAATGGTCAACAATTTGAAATCATTGAACCTAGCTTTGTCAAATCCCCTTGGATACTGCCAACATGAAAAACCTCATAGTACCAATAAACGCACTTACAATTCACTACAAGCACACAGTATGCACCAATACTGACACCACACCACAAAACACACCATACACAACTGACACACACACAAACAACTTAAATCACTCAAAACTAACCCAAAACACCCTGCAACACCTCAAAATATAAAAAGCTCACCCAAAACACATTACAGACACCCAAGTTACCAATATCATCCCTAGATACACACACACACACACACACACACACACACACACACACACACACATGTAGTGAACACCACTACACTACACTAGATAAGAGAGAGAGAGAGAGAGAGAGAGAGAGAGAGAGAGAGAGAGAGAGAGAGAGAGAGAGAGAGAGAGAGAGAGAGAGAGAGAGAGAGAGAGAGAGAGAGAGAGAGAGAGAGAGAGCAAACAAATCTTAACAGAAAAACAAGAACAACAACAACAAAAAACCACAATTTCCTTTACTCCTATATCCAGGGCAGAACACGGAGACACAGGCTTGCCCGACTTTAGTGAACAGCGGCGGGCAGTCAGTGTGGTGCAAGGTGTAGGTAATCTGCGCCGTGAATTGACCGCCCACAGCCTCCGCCACGTCCACCTCATTCTGCCTGTCGTCACCTGGGAACGAAGCGGGTAATCAATGATAAAGGACACTTGTTATAAGGGCCCACTGACACTGAGCTAGCCTGTTGAAGGCCTCAAAACATACTCAAAAATCCTTGTATAGGCCCAATTCACTCTTACACACACCCACGACAAACCACACATACCCAAACCCTCTTAAAATCTCAATAACATTCCAGAACACACTAAGAAAACACAGAACAGGTTAAAATACCTCCAAACTCACTAGAAACACCCAATATTTAATTAAATATCCCCCACACACACCCAAAAGACCACTAACCCCCCACCACTTATAACACTCATAATAATACCAAATCCCACTCAGAACACCAACCAATCCTCAAAGTTCTCCCAAACCACACTCAAAACATGCTAATACACTTACCTAAATATTACACCTTGGCTTCTTCTACTATTCCACCTTTATTTCTCATTTTTTCTTCATTCTTCTCCATTATTACTCCTTCTTCTTCCTCCTCCTCCTTCCATCCACACGTCTGAGCCTAGAAACACATCAAAACACTAGATATTAGACAAAATATTCAGGAAAAGGAGGGTGACTTAAGTATTATGGCTTTGCTGCTGCTCCTCTTCCTCCTCCCTTTCTCCTCTCTTCCTCTTTATCCTCCTTTATTTCAACTTTCTTCCTCTTTCTGCTACAATTATCTAAACATCTGAACCTAGAAACCCACGAAAACACGTAGAAATCACTAGATATTAGGCAAAATATCGACGAACTGTGGATTTGGAAAATTGGCGCCAGCCACTACCTGGGTGGGCTGTGGTCATCCGAGAGAGAACGGGAACGGGGATACTCGGCTAAATTACGTAAATCATTTCATTTCAAAATGACTTTTAGAAAAACGAAGCCACGGCCAAATGCTTGTTATTTTATGACGTGATAAATACTTAAACTAATTTTCAAAATATCAAAATATCTCCAGCTTAACTGGTTTTTAAAAAAGGTCTAAATTAAGTACGTTAAAAGTACAAAAACATTTTAACCCATAAATCTCTTAAAACGTCCTATAAAGTCAAGCCATTTTCACTTGGCGTGTATTTTATCACATTTCAGGGAGTCTGAGCTAGCTTTCAGGGCATTCTACAGCGTGTTAGACCGAGAAGCAGAAACGTGAGCAAATAAAATAAAGAAAAATAAGAGCTTTTTACAACAGCACCAAACACCATTTCAAAGTCCACATATTTCACTCAATAGATTGATTTCACGCTTAAAAGAGTATAACCGACTTTTTGACACCATAATGGCCCACTTATACCTTGAAATGGAAAAGCTCAAAACTCCAAGTGGGAAATTTTGAGCGTTAAAAGCCTTTAACATACGCCATAAAACACCACTAAACGCCACATATTTACCCAGCACAGGCGCGGAACACACTTCAAACACAACGAAACATTTATAGAAACCATAAAAACATACCATGGAAGCGTAATATTAGCGTCAGGAAATATTGGAAAAAGTATTTGACCCAACAGGCTGGTGACGGGTGGGTGAGGGCGGTGTAGGGTGTTGGCTAGGGGACCGTCGGGGGAAGCGGCCTGGAGGCAACACCGGCGGCGGGACATCCATATATAGCCTTTATCATCTCACCAAACCAAAATTAAGCCACACAGAGAAATTTTGACTAGACTAAATGAAATGTTAGACTGGTGGCTACCTTGTGACACATGTTTGGCCGAGGGTAAGTGAAGGAAACAAATATGAGAGGGTAATACAGACGCCTTGCTCTTTTATGCTCCTTATACCATTACTTGAAAATATTTGCGTACTGTTTTCACTCTCATATGTAAAGAAAACCTAACATTAAGTGAATAGCCTTATAAATACCTTTAATAGACGAAGATTAGGCAGTGTGGTGAAGGCTTGCACGGTTTCTCATACTGATTGCCTCTTGGTGCTCCTTGAAAACTGTCGGTAATATAGCAACACTTCACTTTATTTTGTGTGTGTGTGTGTGTGTGTGTGTGTGTGTGTGTGTGTGTGTGTGTGTGTGTGCGTGTGTGTGTCTCTGGGTGTGGATGTGCATGGGTCAGTATAGCCCACCGCCACAACTGTGTTCACCACCACCACCGCTAAGAGACTACTGCCGTAGCAAAAGGTTATCTGTGAAGTCAGGACGCATGTATATATGTTTATGATAACTATCTGTCACTAAATCTCTTATTAATGAGACGCTATGCTTATACAAATACAACATGTCGATTTATTGGTTATTGTGACATCTTCCTCTTCGTTATCGTGTCCAGCTTTTGTTATTTGTCAAAGCAGGAAATATTAAATTGTATCTTGTACAGCGAGTGTAGCAACTCCCGCGAGGCAATAAACAAGGTGCTTAAAAGGCAGACTGTACTATTTTTTCATTCACCATTTCTACCGCCTGATATACGAGTATTTCTGACAATAAACCAGGGTGACAGGACACTAAGTAGAGGAATATAGACTTTTTTTCTATCTACATGCACATCTATATTGTTAATCATTTACGAATTTATTGACTTATCTATCTGCCTGCCTATCCATCTATCTATTTGTTTGCCCAACTGTCCATTTACATATCTATCAACCCATCAAATTACCCGCTTATCCATCTATCTTCACACAAGCATATAAATACCACTACCACCACCACCAACACCACCACAACCACTGCCAGTTCCCGCATTAATTGCATCGCCAACCTTCCCCTACTGTTTCGTGTCAACCGGGAGTCCCTGAAGACACATCCCTCCCAACCTACACGCTTTCGGACCCACGTAGCACGGGCGTGGGCGTGGGTGGAATCGTGGGTGACATATACGTGGTGTCAGGCGCTTATCCGATTCCCTTTGCCACTGTCGTCTTCATTGTTTCTCTACACACTTGTCAGATCCCTACACGTGCACACTCGCGTACGGCAACACGTGCCTGGCCACGCGCACCACATACATCCTACGGTACACTTCTAAGCGCCTTCGTACCGCGCGATGCTTTTTCTGCCAAGGACAGGCGCCATTTGTCAAACAGACAATCAACCAGTGTGTCAGACAGTCAGTTAGTCAATCATTCAGTCATTCAGTCAGTTAGCCAAATAGTCAGTCAGCCAGATAGTCAGTCATTTAGTTAGTATTTTATTCATTTAATCAGTCAGTCAGTCAGTCAGTGAGTCAGTCCAAATATCAGTCAGTCAGTGAATCTATTAGTTAGACAGGCAATCTATCCATCAATCCGTCAATCTTTCAGCCACTCAATCAATCAATATTCACGATGCAAAACAAGCAAACACACCACCAATAGTTACCACCACAATCACCACCACCACCACCACCAATACACACCACACTGACATTGCCACCACCAACACTTTCTAAAGGTGTGTACACACTTACTGAATTTCCACGCATCGTTTCATCGTTGCGTATCACACTGTGATACAATACGATGCAACAGGGTATTGTACCCATTTTTGCCTATCCGGGTGGTGTATCATCGTTGAGTGATGCAACAGTGTCATTCAGTTTGTTCCTGACCGTAGCCATGAGTGCAAATCTGCAGTTGTCTGTGGCCACGTTTAGTTTTATTCATGAACATCAAATCAATAAAAGGAAAAATGAATGACGGAGTTGGTGGGTGTCTACACTCTATGTATGTGTAATGAAACAATACTGTGTTGACTGACTTGAAATTCCAGCATGTGACGGAACTGTATCAAAACGTGACAAGGATACACACAACTGATTTTGTGTTTGTCTGCAATTGGGGTCAAAATTGCAAAAAATAATCATGCCCGTCCACGACAACACTGAACATGCAACTGGACGATCCCACGCTCCTTGTACACACACACACACACACACACACACACACACACACACACACACACACACACGAAGGTTGGTGAGTTGTGTATCATTCCTTTGAGATGACGCCAAAATACCGAAAAATGGCGGATCAAACCCGTTGCGTAACTTTGTGTCATATTTTGACACGCAACGGTGAAGCACTATCCTGTCAACACTGCTACGCAACGGTGATCCGATACGTGGAAATGCAACAAGTGTGTACACGCCTTAATTAAAACACAAACAATATTCATACACAGTGTTACACCCGCAACCCCGACCGCAGCCCCTCCACCGCTCCTCTGGTCCCGCGGCACGCAGGGTGGCCAGCCAGACAGCCGAGGTGACTCTGGGCGGCGGACTAACCTTCCTTCAAGACGTGTTTGTGTCCGTGGTGGAGGAATGAACTGATGGTGGGAGTGGTGGTAGTGGAGGACAGGATTCAGAGTGAGTGAGTGAGTGAGTGAGTGAATAAGTGAGTGAGAAAGAGGACAGGAAAGAATAGAAGAAAGAGGAAAAATAAGAATATCTTATCAGAGCACAACATTTTCTCTCCCTCTCCCCCCACCCCAGGTCTCGTGTCTGGTGATGAAATGGACGTCTGGTCAGTGGTGGTGGTGGTGGTCAGTTGCCAAATGAAAATATTCTACGTCACCAGCTCCACCTTGAAAAGTCGCTCCAGTTTGGTCATTACCACAGACTGATGGAAAGTTTCAAGTTAATTTGGGCAGCATGACGTTATGAGGATAATTAATATAATGATGTAAGAGCTGGAGAACCACTGATGAGAGAGAGAGGCGAGAACTGAAGTGACAGGAAGCAGCACTTCCGGCTTGCGTCACGTGAGCGTATTGCGCGCTGGTTGGGCACGTGGTAAGAACCCAGTGAGCATGGCGGGAACTTAGTGAGCGTGGCGGGAGCCTGATCACATGCGTGTTATGACCGTAGTTAAACCCGATTGGACACAGTGATATCGTAGCGATATCAAGGGACGTACGCAGTAAAGGCTTGGTAGATACGTAGCAGTGGAGGATTTCGCAATTCCATCACGTCTCCACTACGTCCTCAAAAATTTTATGAACGTGTTGAGAACCTGCTGCGCGTAGTAAGGACCGCCTCTGGTGTGATGGGGCCTTGACACGGAGAGTTTATCCCTGTCAGTGACGCACACCAAACTTGTCTCGGGAGCCTCGCTCGTCTCCTCTCCACCTCCCCCTCCCCCGCTGTTCCCCACACTCTCATCACTCGCCTTTTAAATCTCATTGATGTTTACTTGATTGATTGATAAGTTTATTGTTATAGCAGTGTATACACCATCGAACTGTTGTCAATTTATGTATGAATGAACCTAACAAATTACCAGCTTATGTATCTATCTATCTACACACAAGCATGTAGATATCTCCACCAGCACCGCCAACACCCACACCTGCCCACCTTCGCCATCATGAACGGCAGTGTGTCAGTTTACACAATACTACTAGTATTTCCATGCCACTATATTGCAGCATCATATCACCTCAGACGCTGGTCAACAAGACGAGACACAGCAAGGAGACCAGACCAGACCAGACGAGAGAGAGAGAGAGAGAGAGAGAGAGAGAGAGAGAGAGAGAGAGAGGAGAATCACGATCACACACACACACACACACACTTACCACACACACACACACACACACACACAAAGCTATGGGCGGAGTCAACAGCTCCACACCCACTCCCGC
This sequence comes from Portunus trituberculatus, assembly GCF_017591435.1. Taxonomy (NCBI): domain Eukaryota; kingdom Metazoa; phylum Arthropoda; class Malacostraca; order Decapoda; family Portunidae; genus Portunus; species Portunus trituberculatus. Next base: position 2,368,670 of record NC_059265.1, read on the forward strand.
CCATATTTGTCCCGCCCATGCATGCTCACGCCCAAGCTTCCCAGTCAGCCCATACGCCTCCGCAGCCGCCCTCACTATATAATGAAGTGACTCAAGACACACAGATCCACGTGTTCCGGAGAAAACTGACGTCTGGCAGGCGAGGAGAGAGAGAGAGAGAGAGAGAGAGAGAGAGAGAGAGAGAGAACATGTACTTACAATGGTGACGCTGCGCCCTGACACACACATAGGCCTACTGGCGCTGACACACAGGTCTATGTGAGTAATCCTCGGTGTCACATCACTCCCCACCCCCCAACACACAGAGACACTTATATAGGCCTACCCCAGGGTGCCACTTTTCTGATAGGCTTAACCCAGGGTGCCACTTTTCTGATAGGCTTACCCCAGGGTGCCACTTTTCTGATAGGCTTAACCCAGGGTGCCACTTTTCTGATAGGCCTACCCCAGGGTGCCATTTTTCTGATAGGCCTACCCCAGGGTGCCACTTTTCTGATAGGTCTACCCCAGGGTGCCACTTTTCTGATAGGCCTACCCCAGGGTGCCACTTTTCTTTACTTGAGCGACGTTTTGTCACTTTGCACAATTGTGGCGGCTTGGTTTGGCAGGAAAGTGAGCGTGGTGTGTCCTGTGTCATGTGTCGTGTGTCATGTGTCTGGCGCGGCGTGTCATGTGTCGTGTCAACACTGCAACACTCTCACAACACTGTGTTACACACATCCCAGCAAAGTGCCTTAAATCCACGCTAGAGTGTCGGGGCGCGGCACAGCATGCCCCACCACTGCACACACCCACACAAACTAAAGGGCGCGGGGGGCGGGGCACCGTGTCGTTCCTTTAGGCTTCATAATATATCAAAAATCAAATCACACCAGCGAGACAAGTAACAAAAACAAAACGACAAATTAAGAGGTGTGAGAATCACTAATTACACACACAAACAAACAATGGCGTCCTTGGAAAACAAAAATAATATTAATGATAATATTTGAAGAGTGAGCGGCGCGGCGCTTTGTCGCGCGCTTGGCGCCAACACAGATTTCAAAATTATATTCATTCATTTGCGTCAAAATACTCGTTCACAAACAACACTGTAGTGACGGAGTGGTGTCATCAGCTCAATAAACCTTATAAAACAAATCTTTATAATACATTACATAAATATTACAACAAATATTTGTAATACATTACATAAATATTACAACAAATGTTTGTAATACATTACATAAATATTACAACAAATGTTTGTAATACATTACACAAATCTTAGCAACAGTAGGCTAGCAATTCATTTTATTTCATTTCTTCTTGATCTGTTTCACTATTTTTTATAATTTTACAGCCTAACAAGATCATTAATTATTTCCTCCAGTGCTGGGAACCTTCCTTTACCTGAGACACGCCCATCACGCCCACGCCCACCCACGCCCATCATAGCCTACCCACTACCTCCCATACGCCCGCCATTACTCACTATAGGACGCCCACAAGCACGCCAACACCTCCACACCCACCCACGAGGTAGTGGCTAGGTTATGATGGGTATGTGTGAAGGTGTGGGCATGTTGGTGAGGTGGTGGGCGTAGGGGAGATGCTCTTAACTTCACCAGTACCATGACGCGTTTTTCATATTCCTTGTGGTGACTATTTGGTGATTTTATACATCTTCACAAACTCATGTTGGGGATTAAAATAGTGAAGACTGTGGCCATTAATCTTCTGACCTCCATACACCCTTGCTAATGTCAATAAAATAGTCTAATGGTGCACAAAACTCAAGGTAAAAATGTCTCCCAGTACTGAAGGGGTTAAAATAGAGAAGACTGTGGCCATTAATCTTCTACCCTCCACAGACTCTTGGTAATATCATTAAAATGGTTCAATGGTACACAAATCTCAAGGTAAAAATGTGTCCCAGTACTGAAGGGGTTAAAATACGGAAGACTGTTGCCATTAAAATTCTGCCCTCCACAGACCCTTGCTAATGTCAATAAAATGGTCTAATGGTACACAAAACTCAAGGTAAAAATTCTTCCCAGTACTCTAAGGGTTAAAATAGTGAAGACTGTGGTCATTAATATTCTGCCCTCCACAGACCCTTGGTAATGTCAATAAAATGGTCCAATGGTACACAAATCTCAAGGTAAAAATGTGTCCCAATATTGAAGGGGTTAAAATAGGAAGACGTGGCCATTAATCTTCTGCCCTCCACAGATCTTTTCTAATGTCAATAAATGGTCTAATGGCACACAAATCTCAAGGTAAAAGCGAGTCCCAGTACTGAAGGGATTAATGGTGTTTTCATCAGCGCTAAAACTCATATGAAAGGGCTTTTAATTCATTCCAGTGAAATATTTGGCTGTTACTTCGTGTGTGTGTGTGTGTGTGTGTGTGTGTGTGTGTGTTTCACTGTTTGATCTGCTGCAGTCTCTGACGAGACAGCCAGACGTTACCCTATGGAACGAGCTCAGAGCTCATTATTTCCGATCTTCGGAAATAATTGTTTAATTAATTGTTTAACAATTACTTATTAATTCACAAAAATTCATAAAAATAATTCATAATTCATAAAAACAATTCACATCTTGTTTAATGTTAATAAATAAATCCTACATGCCAACTGAAATAAGTATTCTTTCTCTTTGGTACAATAAGACTATAACAATATATATTCCTTTCACATAAATTACACAAATTCCCATAGACCTCTGTAACACTGGACTCCAGTGTTACAGAGGTCTATACAATATATCCTGCATGCCAATTTAAAATACACAATCTTCTCTTTGGTGCAATTAATAAGACTATGAAAATCTATATTCTGTGGTATGAATAAATATACTGTATCCTACATGCCAAAAATACATTTTCTTCTCTTTGGGCATTGTTGCAATAAACAAAACTACAAATATAAAATTTATACTCCTGTCACAAAGGTAACACAACA
>NC_059265.1:2372116-2380228 GCF_017591435.1 Portunus trituberculatus
GGGGTATCAGGATGGATTTTAAGAGAATGCAGGAGCAACTGGCAGAAAAAGTTTGTGAAGTAATTGATGCCTCATTAAGGGAAGGTGTAGTGCCCCAAGACTGGAAAAGAGCTAACATTGTCCCAATCTATAAATCAGGTAACAAGAGAGACCCATTGAACTATAGACCAGTGTCACTTACAAGTGTGGTAGCTAAGATGTGTGAGAGGGTGGTGAAGAATAGATGGACAGACTTCTTGGAGAAAAATGACATACTTTGTGAGTGTCAATTTGGTTTTAGAAAAGGGCGTTCATGCACGACAAACCTGATATGTTACTATTCAAGGGTGATAGATGTAATACAGGAAAGAGATGGTTGGGCTGATGGAATATATCTGGATTTAAAAAAGGCCTTTGATAAGGTACCACACCGGAGACTGATCTGGAAACTTGAAATGGTAGGAGTGCATGGCAGTTTACTAAAATGGATGGAAGACTTTTTGGTAGGAAGAGAAATGAGAACAATAATTAAGGACAGACCATCAGAATGGGGCTTGGTGGAGAGTGGAGTTCCACAGGGATCAGTGTAGGCACCAGTAATGTTCGCGGTCTACATAAATGACATGGTGGATGGGGTGTCCAGTTATGTGAGCCTATTTGCAGACGATGCAAAATTGTTAAGAAAAGTGAGATGTGACAAAGATTGCGAACTACTCCAGGAAGACTTGGACAGAATATGGAAATGGAGCTGTACATGGCAAATGGAGTTCAACACGACAAAATGCAAGAAATTAGAGTTTGGCAAGAGTGAAAGAAGAATCAGGAGTATGTACAAGATAGGAAACACACACACACACACACACACACACACACACACTCAGCTTTCATGACAAAAATAAGCTATTTCTGCAAAGCTTCCTTACAACACCATTAACCCCTTCAGTAGGGTGACACATTGCTATATATCCCTTGTGGTGACTATTTCGTGATTTTTACTGCTTCACAAACTCATGTGGGGGATTAAAAGAGTGAAGACTGTGGCCATTAATCTTGTGACCTCCATACACCCTTCCTAATGTCAATATAATGGTCTTATTGTAGCAAAACTGTCTTAAAATACCATGAAAACACACCAAACTGTCTTAAAATGGTATCAAAACACACCAAACTATCTTAAACTGCCTTTAAAACATGCCAAACTGTCTTAAAACGGTCTCAAAGCACACAAAACTGCCTTAAACTGCCCTCAAAACATGCCAAACTGTCTTAAACTGCCCTCAAAACATGCCAAACTGTCTTATAATGCCCTAAAAACATGTCAAGCTGTCTTAAACTGCCCTAAAACATGCCAAGCTGTCTTAAACTACCCTCAAAACATGCCAAACTGTCTTATAATGCCCTCAAAACACATCAAATCGTCTTAAAAATTCCCTAAAAACCATGTCTCCATATTCCTTTTTGTTACTATTTGGTGATTTTCTAAAACTTCACAAACTCATGTGGGGGATTGAAATATTGAACACTGTGGCCATTATTCTTGTGACCTCCATAGACCCTTGTTAATGTCATTGAAATGATCTAATGGTACACAAATCTCAGGTAAAAAATGTGTCCCAGTACTAAAGGGGTTAATATAGTGAAGACTGTGGCCATTATTCTTGTGACCTCCATAGACCCTTGTTAATGTCATTGAAATGGTCTAATGGTACACAAATCTCAGGTAAAACATGTGTCCCAGTACTAAAGGGTTAATATCGTGAAGACTGTGGCCATTAATCTTTTGACCTCCATAGACCCTTGCTGATGTCAATAAAATGGTTTAATGGTACACAAATTTCAAGGTAAAAATGTGTCCCGGTACTGAAGGGGTTAAGGACCATTGATAGAAGCAATCTACATAGTAAGATACACTCTTTATACACCCCTGACCTTCATTACTGGGAAACATTTCTACCTTGAGATTTGTGTACCATTAGACCATTTTATTGACATTACCAAGGGTCTATGGAGGTGACAAGATTAATGGCCACAATCTTCACTATTTTAACCCCTTCAGTACTGGGACACATTTTTAGCTTGAGAGAGAGAGAGAGAGAGAGAGAGAGAGAGAGAGAGAGAGAGAGAGAGAGAGAGAGAGAGAGAGAGAGAGAGACGATAGAATCACATACACACACACACACACACACACACACACACACACACACACACACACACAAAGCTATGGGCGGCGTCAACAGCTCCACACCCACTGCCGCCCATATTTGTCCCGCCCATGCATGCTCACGCCCAAGCTTCCCCAGTCAGCCCATACGCCTCCGCAGCCGCCCTCACTATATAATGAAGTGACTCAAGACACACAGATCCACGTGTTCCGGAGAAAACTGACGTCTGACAGGCGAGGAGAGAGAGAGAGAGAGAGAGAGAGAGAGAGAGAGAGAGAGAGAGAGAGAGAGAGAGAGAGTAAGTGTTTACTAGAAGTGTCAGGAGGCGGCGTGTAACTCTTACAAAGAGTGTCTCCATCTTGTGGTGGTGATTGATGCACTACATAAAGCAGAGTTCAGTGTAATTATCTTCCAGCAGTCCACCTCGCCATGCCCTCTTGTGTTTCTTGTTCAAGCAGGCACCACCCTCCCACGCATTATAACTACCATACGCCTAATTAACTACCTTACCGCTAACTGTCCACATGTGACTCCTTCAATGCACGACACACCTTCCTAGTACAGCCTGTCAACCCCGTCACTGTCCCATCACCGTCCCATCACTAATGACTCTGTGGCACCATTAATTAACTACCTTCTCTATCCACTCACTCCCACACGTCACGTCACCCCTTCAGTGCATTATTATACAGCTTTCTATTAAATTATCCGCCCCATTACCGTCCCATCACTGTCTCATCATGTTTGTTACCTCCACTCTATTAATAGACTCACCCTCTCACTGAGCAGGTGGAGCTGGTGGACTAGGTGGGGCAAGTGGGGCGGTCACCGTGTTCCCAGGTCTCGTGTCTGGTGAGGAAGAGGACGTCTGGTCACTGGCGGCGGTGGTGGTGGTGGACGTGGTGGGAGTTGCCAAATGGAAATATTCTACGTCACCAGATCCACCTTGAAAAGCCGCAAAAAGATCGCCAAATCATTGTTGTACATGCTACAAATGTTCCTAGACGAAGTAATTGGCTTGATTAACACACAGGCTAATCAGTATAGGCCCCCGTTGACCGTTTATCCCTCCGAGTGACGCAGAGCAAACCTGTCTCGGGAGTCTCGATCGCCACCCTCTAATCACTCGCCTTTTAAATCCGATTGATGTTTGATTGATTGATTGATAAGTTTATTGTTGTAGCAGTGTATACACCATCGAAATGTTGTTCATTTCCCCTATGAATGAACCTATCAAATTACCAAGTTATCTATCTATCTATCTACACACAAGCATGTAAATATCTTCTCCAGCACCGCCAACACCCACACCTGCCCACCTTCGCCATCATGAACGGGAGTGTGTCAGTTTACACATTACTACTAGTATTTCCATGCAACTATATTGTGGCATCATATCACCTCAGACGCTGTGGCGCCATGCAACAAATTGTTGACTAATTTCGCTTCACTTGCAAACCAGATATTGTTTTGCATCTCTTTCAACTGATAGGAAAACAAGTCGATACATTATGCATTTTATTACATCAAGAGATATTGTGTTGCCATTAGAAATATATAGGAGTATCATTCACAAGATATCGTCATATCAGTAGGTATGAAAAATAAATACAAGTAACAAAAACTGCACCACGTTACAAGACACTGGCCAGACACTTAAATTAAGTATTGCATTGAAAGACTCACAAAACATCATCTCGGGAAACACGTAACAATACCTTTGTGCTTCACAACAGGAAGGATGAGTGATGAGCAGAGGAATCGTGACCCAAGAGGTTACCTTCCTCTCTTAGTCTACACTCTCCTTCCTTAAATACTATATACATATGTACACCGTACACTCCTATTACAATGCTATGCATAACTTCTAAATATTACCGTTTTCTGCTGGTGTAGATAAGGCATTGCAAAAAACCATACCCGCTACATATCTACAACTGTCTACAAATTCTACAAATTTATCAACCCAATCTACAAATGGTCAATGAAATACACTACACCAGTGATGAAGATCTGTGGCCAACCTTCAGAACTTTATTGGTACGTCTCCAAGAATCACCCTTTTCTTCTTTCTCTTCCTTTTTTCCTCCTCTTGTTCCTTTGGCAACACCGGCAGTAGTAGCAGTCTGGTGTCTGTTGTATGTCATGCACGCTCACTCCAAAAACTTGCCTCACTTCTTTGGCGTTAGTAGTACTGAATCCTGGAACAAGAGATGGAACAATATTGAAATGGCGTCCTCCTCAATGCCTGTTGTCTTGTAGTACACAGGGTTGGGGAAGGAATTGTGGATGATGTAACGATAAGGATGGTATGTTAAGGAGAGCCAAGGTGGATCGGGTTTGCGTGAGTGGCTCTGTAGACCTAAGGAGGAAAACTGCCGTACCAAAACAATTGTTCAGTTTACTGTCCATATCAATTTGGAACACTGCCGAACCTGTTATAATGGTCAACAATTTGAAATCATTGAAACTAGCTTTGTCAAATCCCCTTGGATACTGCCAACATGAAAAACCTCATAGTACCAATAAACGCACTTACAATTCACTACAAGCACACAGTATGCACCAATACTGACACCACACCACAAAACACACCATACACAACTGACACACACACAAACAACTTAAATCACTCAAAACTAACCCAAAACACCCTGCAACACCTCAAAATATAAAAAGCTCACCCAAAACACATTACAGACACCCAAGTTACCAATATCATCCCTAGATATACACACACACACACACACACACACACACACACACACACATGTAGTGAACACCACTACACTACACTAGATAAGAGAGAGAGAGAGAGAGAGAGAGAGAGAGAGAGAGAGAGAGAGAGAGAGAGAGAGAGAGAGAGAGAGAGAGAGAGAGAGAGAGAGAGAGAGAGAGAGAGAGAGAGAGAGAGAGAGAAAGAAATCTTAACAGAAAAACTTAACAACACAACAAAAACCACAATTTCCTTTACTCCTATATCCAGGGCAGAACACGGAGACACAGGCTTGCCCGACTTTAGTGAACAGCGGCGGGCAGTCAGTGTGGTGCAAGGTGTAGGTAATCTGCGCCGTGAATTGACCGCCCACAGCCTCCGCCACGTCCACCTCATTCTGCCTGTCGTCACCTGGGAACGAAGCGGGTAATCAATGATAAAGGACACTTGTTATAAGGGCCCACTGACACTGAGCTAGCCTGTTGAAGGCCTCAAAACATACTCAAAAATCCTTGTATAGGCCCAATTCACTCTTACACACACCCACGACAAACCACACATACCCAAACCCTCTTAAAATCTCAATAACATTCCAGAACACACTAAGAAAACACAGAACAGGTTAAAATACCTCCAAACTCACTAGAAACACCCAATATTTAATGAAATATCCCCACACACACCCAAAGACCACTAACCCCACCCCACCACTTATAACACTCATAATAATACCAAATCCCACTCAGAACACCAACCACTCCTCAAAGTTCTCCCAAACCACACTCAAAACATACTAATACACTTACCTAAATATTACACCTTGGCTTCTTCTACTATTCCACCTTTATTTCTCATTTTTCTTCATTCTTCTCCATTATTACTCCTTCTTCTTCCTCCTCCTCCTTCCATCCACACGTCTGAGCCTAGAAACACATCAAAACACTAGATATTAGACAAAATATTTAGGAAAAGGAAGGTGACTTAAGTATTGTAGCTTTGCTGCTGCTCCTCTTCCTCCTCCATTTCTCCTCTCTTCCTCTTTATCCTCCTTTATTTCAACTTTCTTCCTTTTTCTGCTACAATTATCTAAACATCTGAACCTAGAAACCCACGAAAACACGTAGAAATCACTAGATATTAGGCAAAATATCGACGAACTGTGGATTTGGAAAATTGGCGCCAGCCACTACCTGGGTGGGCTGTGGTCATCCGAGAGAGAACGGGAACGGGGCTGACTCGGCTAAATTACGTAAATCATTTCATTTCAAAAATGACTTTTACAAAAATGAAGCCACGGCCAAATGCTTGTTATTTTATGACGTGATAAATACTTAAACTAATTTTCAAAATATCAAAATATCTCCAGCTTAACTGGTTTTTAAAAAAGGTCTAAATTAATTACGTTAAAAGTACAAAAACATTTTAACCCATAAATCTCTTAAAACGTCCTATAAAGTCAAGCCATTTTCACTTGGCGTGTATTTTATCACATTTCAGGGAGTCTGAGCTATCTTTTAGGGCATTCTACAGCAGAAACGTGAGCAAATAAAATAAAGAAAAATAAGAGCTTTTTACAACAGCACCAAACACCATTTCAAAGTCCACATACTTCACTCAATAGATTGATTTCACGCTTAAAAGAGTATAACCGACTTTTTTACACCATAATGGCTCAGTTATACCTTGAAAAGAAAAAGCTCAAAACTCCAGGTGGGAAATTTTGAGCGTTAAAAAACCTTTAACATACACCATAAAACACCACTAAACGCCACATATTTACCCAGCACAGGCGCGGAACACACTTCAAACACAACGAAACATTTATAGAAACCATAAAAACGTACCATGGAAGCGTAATATTAGCGTCAGGAAATATTGGAAAAAAAGTATTTGACCCAACAGGCTGGTGACGGGTGGGTGAAGGCTGGTGTAGGGTGTTGGCTAGGGGACCGTCGGGGGGGAAGCGGCCTGGAGGCAACACCGGCGGCGGGACATCCATATATAGCCTTTATCATCTCACCAAACCAAAATTAAGCCACACAGAGAAATTTTGACTAGACTAAATGAAATGTTAGACTGGTGGCTACCTTGTGACACATGTTTGGCCGAGGGTAAGTGAAGGAAACAAATATGAGAGGGTAATACAGACACCTTGCTCTTTTTATGCTCCTTATACCTTTACTTGAAAATATTTGCGTACTGTTTTCACTCTCATATGTAAAGAAAACCTAACATTAAGTGAATAGCCTTATAAATACCTTTAATAGACGAAGATTAGGCAGTGTGGTGAAGGCTTGCACGGTTTCTCATACTGATTGCCTCTTGGTGCTCCTTGAAAACTGTCGGTAATATAGCAGCACTTCACTTTATTTGTGTGTGTGTGTGTGTCTGTGGGTGTGTGTGTGTGCGTGTGTGTGTCTCTGGGTGTGGATGTGCATGGGTCAGTATAGCCCACCGCCACAACTGTGTTCACCACCACCACCGCTAGAAGACTACTGCCGTAGCAAAAGGTTATCTGTGAAGTCAGGACGCATGTATATATGTTTATGATAACTATGTCACTAAATCTATTATTAATGAGACACTATGCTTATACAAATACCACATGTCGATTTATTGGTTATTGTGACATCTTCCTCTTCGTTATCGTGTCCAGCTTTTGTTATTTGTCAAAGCAGGAAATATTAAATTGTATCTTGTTGTACAGCGAGTGTTGGCAACTCCGCGAGGCAATAAACAAGGTGCTTAAAAGGCATCTATTTCCGTATCTATCAACCCATCAAATTACCCGCTTATCCATCTATCTTCACACAAGCATATAAATACCACTACCACCACCACCACCACCACCACAACCACTGCCAGTTCCCGCATCTGCCCATTCAGTCAGCCAGATAGTCTAGTCAGTCATTTAGTTAGTATTTTATTCATTTAATCAGTCAGTCAGTCAGTCAGTCAGAAAGTCAGTCCAAATGTCAGTCAGTCAGTGAATCTATTAGTTAGACAGGCAATCTATCCATCAATCCGTCAATCTTTCAGCCACTCAATCAATCAATATTCACGATGCAAAACAAGCAAACACACCATCACCAACAATCACCACCACCACCACCAATACACAGCACACTGACATCATCACCACCAACACTTTCTAAAGGTGTGTACACACTTACTGAATTTCCACGCATCGTTTCATCGTTGCGTATCACCTTATAATGCGTTACCGTGCAACAGGGTATTGTACCCATTTTGCCT
>NC_059265.1:2380728-2394442 GCF_017591435.1 Portunus trituberculatus
TTGTGTTTCTTGTTAAAGCAGGCACCACCCTGCCACGCATTATAACTACCATACGCCTAATTAACTACCTTACCGCTAACTGTCCACATGTGACTCCTTCAATGCACGACACACCTTCCTAGTACAGCCTGTCAACCCCGTCACTGTCCCATCACCGTCCCATCACTAATGACACTGTGGAACCATTAATTAACTACCCTTCACTATCCACTCACTCCCACACGTCACGTCACCCCTTCAGTGCATTATTATACAGCTTTCTATTAAATTATCCGCCCCATTACCGTTCCATCACTGTCTCATCATGTTTGTTACCTCCACTCTATTAATAGACTCACCCTCTCACTGAGCAGGTGGAGCTGGTGGACTAGGTGGGGCAAGTGGGGCGGTCACCGTGTTCCCAGGTCTCGTGTCTGGTGAGGAAGAGGACGTCTGGTCACTGGCGGCGGTGGTGGTGGTGGACGTGGTGGGAGTTGCCAAATGGAAATATTCTACGTCACCAGATCCACCTTGAAAAGCCGCAAAAAGATCGCCAAATCATTGTTGTACATGCTACAAATGTTCCTAGACGAAGTACTTGGCTTGATTAACACACAGGCTAATCAGTATAGGGCCCCGTTGACCGTTTATCCCTCCGAGTGACGCAGAGCAAACCTGTCTCGGGAGTCTCGATCGCCACCCTCTAATCACTCGCCTTTTAAATCCGATTGATGTTTAATTGATTGATTGATAAGTTTATTGTTGTAGCAGTGTATACACCATCGAAATGTTTTTCATTTCCCTATGAATGAACCTATCAAATTACCAAGTTATCTATCTATCTATCTACACACAAGCATGTAAATATCTTCTCCAGCACCGCCAACACCCACACCTGCCCACCTTCGCCATCATGAACGGGAGTGTGTCAGTTTACACATTACTACTAGTATTTCCATGCAACTATATTGTGGCATCATATCACCTCAGACGCTGTGGCGCCATGCAACAAATTGTTAATTAATTTCGCTTCACTTGCAAACCAGATATTGTTTTGCATCTCTTTCAACTGATAGGAAAACAAGTCGATACATTATGCATTTTATTACATCAAGAGATATTGTGTTGCCATTAGAAATATATAGGAGTATCATTCACAAGATATCGTCATATCAGTAGGTATGAAAAATAAATACAAGTAACAAAAACTGCACCACGTTACAAGACACTGGCCAGACACTTAAATTAAGTATTGCATTGAAAGACTCACAAAACATCATCTTGGGAAACACGTAACAATACCTTTGTGCTTCACAACAGGAATGATGAGTGATGAGCAGAGGAATCGTGATCCAAGAGGTTACCTTCCTCTCTTAGTCTACACTCTCTTTCCTTAAATACTATATCCATATATGTACACCGTATTACACCTATTACAATGCTATGCATAACTTCTAAATATTACCGTTTTCTGCTGGTGTAGATAAAGCATTGCAAAACCATACCCGCTACATATCTACAACTGTCTACAAATTCTACAAATTTATCAACCCAATCTACAAATGGTCAATGAAATACACTACACCAGTGATGAAGATCTGTGGCCAACCTTCAGAACTTTATTGGTACGTCTCCAAGAATCACCCTTTTCTTCTTTCTCTTCCTTTTTTTTTCCTCCTCTTGTTCCTTTGGCAACACCGGCAGTAGTAGCAGTCTGGTGTCTGTTGTATGTCATGCACGCTCACTCCAAAAACTTGCCTCACTTCTTTGGCGTTAGTAGTACTGAATCCTGGAACAAGAGATGGAACAATATTGAAATGGCGTCCTCCTCAATGCCTGTTGTCTTGTAGTACACAGGGTTGGGAAGGAATTGTGGATGATGTAACGATAAGGATGGTATGTTAAGGAGAGCCAAGGTGGATCGGGTTTGCGTGAGTGGCTCTGTAGACCTAAGGAGGAAAACTGCCGTACCAAACCCATAATACCAAAACAATTGTTCAGTTTACTGTCCATATCAATTTGGAACACTGCCGAACCTGTTATAATGGTCAACAATTTGAAATCATTGAAACTAGCTTTGTCAAATCCCCTTGGATACTGCCAACATGAAAAACCTCATAGTACCAATAAACGCAACTTACAATTCACTACAAGCACACAGTATGCACCAATACTGACACCACACCACAAAACACACCATACACAACTGACACACACACAAACAACTTAAATCACTCAAAACACCCTGCAACACCTCAAAATATAAAAAGCTCACCCAAAACACATTACAGACACCCAAGTTACCAATATCATCCCTAGATACACACACACACACACACACACACACACACACACACACACATGTAGTGAACACCACTACACTACACTAGATAAGAGAGAGAGAGAGAGAGAGAGAGAGAGAGAGAGAGAGAGAGAGAGAGAGAGAGAGAGAGAGAGAGAGAGAGAGAGAGAGAGAGAGAGAGAGAGAGAGCAAACAAATCTTAACAGAAAAACAACAACACCAAAAACCACAATTTTCTTTACTCCTATATCCAGGGCAGAACACGGAGACACAGGCTTGCCCGACTTTAGTGAACAGCGGCGGGCAGTCAGTGTGGTGCAAGGTGTAGGTAATCTGCGCCGTGAATTGACCGCCCACAGCCTCCGCCACGTCCACCTCATTCTGCCTGTCGTCACCTGGGAACGAAGCGGGTAATCAATGATAAAGGACACTTGTTATAAGGGCCCACTGACACTGAGCTAGCCTGTTGAGGGCCTCAAAACATACTCAAAAATCCTTGTATAGGCCCAATTCACTCTTACACACACCCACGACAAACCACACATACCCAAACCCTCTTAAAATCTCAATAACATTCCAGAACACACTAAGAAAACACAGAACAGGTTAAAATACCTCCAAACTCACTAGAAACACCCAATATTTAATGAAATATCCCCCACACACACCCAAAAGACCACTAACCCCACCCACCACTTATAACACTCATAATAATACCAAATCCCACTCAGAACACCAACCAATCCCTCAAAGTTCTCCCAAACCACACTCAAAACATACTAATACACTTACCTAAATATTACACCTTGGCTTCTTCTACTATTCCACCTTTATTTCTCATTTTTTCTTCATTCTTCTCCATTATTACTCCTTCTTCTTCCTCCTCCTCCTTCCATCCACACGTCTGAGCCTAGAAACACATCAAAACACTAGATATTAGGCAAAATATTTAGGAAAAGGAGGGTGACTTAAGTATTGTAGCTTTGCTGCTGCTCCTCTTCCTCCTCCATTTCTCCTCTCTTCCTCTTTATCCTCCTTTATTTCAACTTTCTTCCTTTTTCTGCTACAATTATCTAAACATCTGAACCTAGAAACCCACGAAAACACGTAGAAATCACTAGATATTAGGCAAAATATCGACGAACTGTGGATTTGGAAAATTGGCGCCAGCCACTACCTGGGTGGGCTGTGGTCATCCGAGAGAGAACGGGAACGGGGCTGACTCGGCTAAATTACGTAAATCATTTCATTTCAAAATGACTTTTACAAAAACGAGGCCACGGCCAAATGCTTGTTATTTTATGACGTGATAAATACTTAAACTAATTTTCAAAATATCAAAATATCTCCAGCTTAACTGGTTTTTAAAAAGGTCTAAATTAAGTACGTTAAAAGTACAAAACATTTTAACCCATAAATCTCTTAAAACGTCCTGTAAAGTCAAGCCATTTTCACTTGGCGTGTATTTTATCACATTTCAGGGAGTCTGAGCTTTCTTTTAGGGCATTCTACAGCGTGTTAGACCGAGAAGCAGAAACGTGAGCAAATAAAATAAAGAAAAATAAGAGCTTTTTACAACAGCACCAAACACCATTTCAAAGTCCACATATTTCACTCAATAGATTGATTTCACACTTAAAAGAGGACAGGCACTCTTTTGCTACCATAAAGGCCCACTTATACCTTGAAATGAAAAAGCTCAAAACTCCAAGTGGGAAATTTTGAGCGTTAAAAAGCCTTTAACATACGCCATAAAACACCACTAAACGCCACATATTTACCCAGCACAGGCGCGGAACACACTTCAAACACTACGAAACATTTATAGAAACCATAAAAACATACCATGGAAGCGTAATATTAGCGTCAGGAAATATTGGAAAAAAAGTATTTGACCCAACTGGCTGGTGACGGGTGGGTGAGGGCGGGTGTAGGGTGTTGGCTAGGGGACCGTCGGGGGGGAAGCGGCCTGGAGGCAACACCGGCGGCGGGACATCCATATATAGCCTTTATCATCTCACCAAACCAAAATTAAGCCACACAGAGAAATTTTGACTAGACTAAATGAAATGTTAGACTGGTGGCTACCTTGTGACACATGTTTGGCCGAGGGTAAGTGAAGGAAACAAATATGAGAGGGTAATACAGACGCCTTGCTCTTTTATGCTCCTTATACCATTACTTGAAAATATTTGCGTACTGTTTTCACTCTCATATGTAAAGAAAACCTAACATTAAATGAATAGCCTTATAAATACCTTTAATAGACGAAGATTAGGCAGTGTGGTGAAGGCTTGCACGGTTTCTCATACTGATTGCCTCTTGGTGCTCCTTGAAAACTGTCGGTAATATAGCAACACTTCACTTTATTTGTGTGTGTGTGTGTGTGTGGTGTGTGTGTGTGTGTGTGTGTGTGTGTGTGTGTGTCTGGGTGTGGATGTGCATGGGTCAGTATAGCCCACCGCCACAACTGTGTTCACCACCACCACCGCTAAGAGACTACTGCCGTAGCAAAAGGTTATCTGTGAAGTCAGGACGCATGTATATATGTTTATGATAACTATCTGTCACTAAATCTCTTATTAATGAGACGCTATGCTTATACAAATACCACATGTCGATTTATTGGTTATTGTGACATCTTCCTCTTCGTTATCGTGTCCAGCTTTTGTTATTTGTCAAAGCAGGAAATATTAAATTGTATCTTGTTGTACAGCGAGTGTTGGCAAATCCGCGAGGCAATAAACAAGGTGCTTAAAAGGCAGACTGTACTATTTTTCTCATTCTCCATTTCTACCGCCTGATATACGAGTATTTCTGACAATAAACCAGGGTGACAGGATACTAAGTAGAGCAATATAGACTTTTTCTATCTACATACACATCTATATTATTATTTATATACGAATTCATTGACTCATCTATCTGCCTGCCTATCCATCTATCTGTTTGTTTGCCCAACTGTCTATTTACATATCTATCAACCCATCAAATTACCCGCTTATCCATCTATCTTCACACAAGCATATAAATACCACTACCACCACCACCACCACCACCACCACCCACTGCCAGTTCCGCATCTGCCCATTCAGTCAGTTAGCCAAATAGTCAGTCAGCCAGATAGTCAGTCATTTAGTTAGTATTTTATTCATTTAATCAGTCAGTCAGTCAGTCAGTCAGAAAGTCAGTCCAAATGTCAGTCAGTCAGTGAATCTATTAGTTAGACAGGCAATCTATCCATCAATCCGTCAATCTTTCAGCCACTCAATCAATCAATATTCACGATGCAAAACAAGCAAACACACCATCACCAACAATCACCACCACCACCACCAATACACAGCACACTGACATCATCACCACCAACACTTTCTAAAGGTGTGTACACACTTACTGAATTTCCACGCATCGTTTCATCGTTGCGTATCACCTTATAATGCGTTACCGTGCAACAGGGTATTGTACCCATTTTTGCCTATCCGCGTGGTGTATCATCGTTGAGTGATGCAACAGTGTCATTCAGTTTGTTCCTGACCGTAGATATGAGTGCAAATGTGCAGTTGTCTGTGGCCACGTTTAGTTTTATTCATGAACATCAAATCAATAAAAGGAAAAATGAATGACGGAGTTGGTGGGTGTCTACACTATGTATGTGTAATGAAACAATACTGTGTTGACTGACTTGAAATTCCAGCATGTGACGGAACTGTATCAAAACGTGACAAGGATACACACAACTGATTTTGAGTTTGTCTGCAATTGGGGTCAAAATTGCAAAAAATATTCATGCCCGTCCACGACAACACTGAACATGCAACTGGACGATCCCACGCTCCTTGTCCACACACACACACACACACACACACACACGAAGGTTGGTGAGTTGTGTATCATTCCTTTGAGATGACGCCAAAATACCGAAAAATGGCGGATGGAACCCGTTGCGTAACTTTGTGTCATATTTTGACACGCAACGGTGAAGCACTATCCTGTCAACACTGCTACGCAACGGTGATCGGATACGTGGAAATGCAACAAGTGTGTACACGCCTTAATTAAAACACAAACAATATTCATACACAGTGTTACACCCGCAACCCCGACCGCCGCCCCTCCACCGCTCGTCTGGTCCCGCGGCACGCAGGGTGGCCAGCCAGACAGCCGAGGTGACTCTGGGCGGCGGACTAACCTTCCTTCAAGACGTGTTTGTGTCTGTGGTGGAGGAATGAACTGATGGTGGTGGTGGTGGTGGTGGAGGACAGGATTCAGAGTGAGTGAGTGAGTGAGTGAGTGAATAAGTGAGTGAGAAAGAGGACAGGAAAGAATAGAAGAAAGAGGAAAAATAAGAATATCTTATCAGAGCACAACATTTTCTCCTCTCCCCCACCCCAGGTCTCGTGTCTGGTGATGAAATGGACGTCTGGTCAGTGGTGGTGGTGGTGGTGGTGGTCAGTTGCCAAATGAAAATATTCTACGTCACCAGCTCCACCTTGAAAAGTCGCTCCAGTTTGGTCATTACCACAGACTGATGGAAAGTTTCAAGTTAATTTGGACAGCATGACGTTATGAGGATAATGAATATAATGATGTAAGAGCTGGAGAACCACTGATGAGAGAAGAGAGGCGAGAACTGAAGTGACAGGAAGCAGCACTTCCTGCTTGCGTCACGTGAGCGTATTGCGCGCTGGTTGGGCACGTGGTAAGAACCCAGTGAGCATGGCGGGAACTTAGTGAGCGTGGCGGGAGCCTGATCACATGCGTGTTATGACCGTAGTTAAACCCGATTGGACACAGTGATATCGTAGCGATATCAAGGGACGTACGCAGTAAAGGCTTGGTAGATACGTAGCAGTGGAGGAATTTCGCAATTCCATCACGTCTCCACTACGTCCTCAAAAATTATATGAACGTGTTGAGAACCTGCTGCGCGTAGTAAGGACCGCCTCTGGTGTGATGGGGCCTTGACACGGAGAGTTTATCCCTGTCAGTGACGCACACCAAACTTGTCTCGGGAGCCTCGCTCGTCTCCTCTCCACCTCCCCCTCCCCCGCTGTTCCCCACACTCTCATCACTCGCCTTTTAAATCTCATTGATGTTTACTTGATTGATTGATAAGTTTATTGTTATAGCAGTGTACACACCATCGAACTGTTGTCAATTTACGTATGAATGAACCTAACAAATTACCAGCTTATGTATCTATCTATCTACACACAAGCATGTAGATATCTCCACCAGCACCGCCAACACCCACACCTGCCCACCTTCGCCATCATGAACGGCAGTGTGTCAGTTTACACAATACTACTAGTATTTCCATGCCACTATATTGTAGCATCATATCACCTCAGACGCTGGTCAACAAGACGAGACACAGCAAGGAGACCAGACCAGACCAGACGACACGAGAGAGAGAGAGAGAGAGAGAGAGAGAGAGAGAGAGAGAGAGAGAGAGAGAGAGAGAGTGAGAGATAAGGGTGTTTACTAGAAGTGTCAGGTGGCGGCGTGTAACTGTTACAAAGAGTGTCTCCATCTTGTGGTGGTGATTGATGCACTACATAAAGCAGAGTTCAGTGTAATTATCTTCCAGCAGTCCACCTCGCCATGCCCTCTTGTGTTTCTTGTTAAAGCAGGCACCACCCTGCCACGCATTATAACTACCATACGCCTAATTAACTACCTTACCGCTAACTGTCCACATGTGACTCCTTCAATGCACGACACACCTTCCTAGTACAGCCTGTCAACCCCGTCACTGTCCCATCACCGTCCCATCACTAATGACACTGTGGAACCATTAATTAACTACCCTTCACTATCCACTCACTCCCACACGTCACGTCACCCCTTCAGTGCATTATTATACAGCTTTCTATTAAATTATCCGCCCCATTACCGTTCCATCACTGTCTCATCATGTTTGTTACCTCCACTCTATTAATAGACTCACCCTCTCACTGAGCAGGTGGAGCTGGTGGACTAGGTGGGGCAAGTGGGGCGGTCACCGTGTTCCCAGGTCTCGTGTCTGGTGAGGAAGAGGACGTCTGGTCACTGGCGGCGGTGGTGGTGGTGGACGTGGTGGGAGTTGCCAAATGGAAATATTCTACGTCACCAGATCCACCTTGAAAAGCCGCAAAAAGATCGCCAAATCATTGTTGTACATGCTACAAATGTTCCTAGACGAAGTACTTGGCTTGATTAACACACAGGCTAATCAGTATAGGGCCCCGTTGACCGTTTATCCCTCCGAGTGACGCAGAGCAAACCTGTCTCGGGAGTCTCGATCGCCACCCTCTAATCACTCGCCTTTTAAATCCGATTGATGTTTAATTGATTGATTGATAAGTTTATTGTTGTAGCAGTGTATACACCATCGAAATGTTTTTCATTTCCCTATGAATGAACCTATCAAATTACCAAGTTATCTATCTATCTATCTACACACAAGCATGTAAATATCTTCTCCAGCACCGCCAACACCCACACCTGCCCACCTTCGCCATCATGAACGGGAGTGTGTCAGTTTACACATTACTACTAGTATTTCCATGCAACTATATTGTGGCATCATATCACCTCAGACGCTGTGGCGCCATGCAACAAATTGTTAATTAATTTCGCTTCACTTGCAAACCAGATATTGTTTTGCATCTCTTTCAACTGATAGGAAATTAATATATATACTAAGAAAATCTTAAAGTGAGATCAATGGTTTAACAAAACCTGTGACAAGGCAAAAAGGGAGAAGGAAAAGGCATGGGAAAAATACAAACAAGAGGAAGGAATGCAAGAAAGAAATATGTTCAAGTGAGAACAACAACAACAACAACAACAATTTCAACAGAGAATTGTGAAAGTGATCCCAAAATGTTTGATAAATTCATTAATGGTAAGTTAGAGAAAAAAGAAAGAGTTGATAAATGAAAGGTTGGAGATTATATATATGAAGATACAAGTGTCATTGTTGAAAAATTGAATGAGGATTTGTGCCAAGTATTCACACAAGAAACACAATTCAATCGACGGTGTTACCTGTGTGTGACAAGATGGATGCAACAAAGAGTCACACTGCAAAAGTTTTGTTGAGTCAATTAGATGTTAACAAGGCAATGGGACCAGAAGAATGTTAAAAGAATGAATGTCAAGAGCAGTTGCTAGATCCAATTTTAGATTTAACAAGAACATTTATCAACACGGGACAGGTGCACCCACCAGTACAATCAATGGAAAAGGGCAAATGTATGTAGTACCAATTTACAAAAGTGGATGTCGCATGGAACCATTGAATTATAGAGCTGTTTCTTTGACCACCATTATGTGTAACATATGTGAACAAGTGATCAAAAGCAAGTGGTGTGACTTTCTGGAAAACAAACAAATACTAAGTGAGAAACAGTTTGGCTTTACAAAAGGGAAATGGTGTGTATCAAATTTGCTATGTTTCTACTCAAGAGTGGTGGATATTTGACAAGAGAGGGATGGATGGGTTGATTGTGTATACCTACACTTCAAAAAAGCATTTGATAAAGTACCACATAACAGATTGATGTGGAAGTGAAGTAGTATCGGAGGAATGAGGGCAAATCTGACGGAGTGGATGAGAAATGATTTGACAGGTAGAGAAATGAGGACGGTGGGAGTGAAGGAGTGAAGTCAGAGTGGAGGAAGGTAACCAAGGTTCAGTGCTTGGTCCTGATCAATTATTATATAAATGACATGCCAGAGGGAGTGAGAAGTTACTGTAGTATAGGAATATGTTTGCAGATGAGGCAAAGATGAGGAGGACAGTGAGGAATATGCATCACTGTAATATACTGCACAAGGACTTGGACAAAATATAGGAATGGAGCAGGACGTGGCAAATGGAATTCAATACCAACAAAACCTGTGGAATGAGAATGGCTACAACTAAATATACACCCTATAAAGACTGGGGGCGGGGGGGGAAGACTGTACGTAATTGAAGTCAGTGAAGAAAAAGACTTGGGAGTGACTGTACAGAGTAATTAATCTGTCTCCAGAAAAGCACATTAATCGAATAATATTTTGCAAAACGTACAGCATGCTCCAAAGTATAGGATGGGCATTTAATTATGTGGACGGGAACATGATAAAGAAGATATTGACCAGCCTGATTAGGCCACAGTTGGAATATGCATCAGTAATTTGGTGAGCATACATGAAGAAACCAACATGTCAATCAAGTGGAAAGAGTGCAGAGGTTAGCAACAAGAATGATAGGAGGTACCGTATGAGGAGAGGTTAAATAGGCTGGAATGAAGCATGTTGGAAGAAAGAGGAGTCACAGGGATATGATAACAATGTTCAAAATAGTACATGGAGTGGACATATTGGATAGGAGAACCTGATCACGATGGCATCCACTAATTACCTAAGAGGACACCCAAACAAAATACTGAAGGACTCTTGCACGAGCCACATCAACAAGTATGTATGTATGTATGTATGTATGTATAGCTTCCCGTATCGGAGCATTGATGCATGGAACAAACTGAGCGTGGATGTGGTGTGTGCGGCGACTGTCACTCAAATGAACCACAAATTGGACCAGTGTGGACAAACAGACAGGACATACACACCTACGGCTTGGACACACACACACACACACACACACACACACATTATCATTATACAAGTGTTTTCCTTCACAAATTAATTGATGGTGCGAGGTGGTGCCATTAAAATATAGATATTAATGAAGTAATCTTTTAATGGCTTCACTGTATATATGGACAGGGTTGTTGATTATTATTACTATTATTATTTGTTTGGGTTAATATATATACAATGGTTTATTTGTGTTTGTGTGTGTGTGTGTGTGTGTGTGTGTGTGTGTGTGTGTGTGTGTGTGTGTGTGTGTGTGTGTGTGTGTGTGTGTGAGAGAGAGAGAGAGAGAGAGAGAGAGAGAGAGAGAGAGAGAGAGAGAGAGAGAGAGAGAGAGAGAGAGAGAGAGAGAGAGAGAGAGAGAGAGAGAGAGAGAGAGAGAGAGAGAGAGAGAGAGAGAGAATATATGAAGTCTAATCTAATGTTAATAATAATAATAATAATAATAATAATAATAATAATAATAATAATAATAATAATAAATATATATATATACAATTATAATAATATAATAATACACAATAATAATATATATATATATATAACATTAAAAGAATATAATAATAATAATAATAATAATAATAATAATAATAATAATAATAATAATAACAATAATTACAACTACACATAATATTACATACATATATATAACATTACAAGAATATACATAATAATAATAATAATAATAATTTGTAATAATAGACCAATTTATATAATTATGTATCTTCGTGTTTATACATATTGCACTTAAAATACTAGAGAGAGAGAGAGAGAGAGAGAGAGAGAGAGAGAGAGAGACGAATAGTGCTCCATTTACATGCTGACCATCTTGTATATTATCTATTTTTAAATCTTGTAAATATTGTAGAGAAATAGATTGTAGTACCCTTAGAATAGGTAGCACACGACAGTGCGCCTTTGGGTACATGTTCCTTTGTATTAAGTTTTGTTTAAATGAAGAGAGAGAGAGAGAGAGAGAGAGAGAGAGAGAGAGAGAGAGAGAGAGAGAGAGAGAGAGAGAGAGAGAGAGACTGGGCTTCCCTGCGCCGCGACCTGACCCACACCCCATGGGCCACTCTGCTACAGGGAGGAGCAGAGAGTGAAGCACTTGCACTCACCTCTCACCTTCTCGCCCTCCAGAGACGCCACGTCCCACACAGGGAATACACCACCAGATCGACGGATCAGCCATGGTTTGGCTACCGTTGCCGTGTTGCTGCCGAGGCAAAGTATGCTGCCTGGCTCCGCTACAAGAGGAACCCGACTCGGCGCAACAAGGACCTGCACAGGGCTGCATGCAGGAGGATGGTGGTAACCAGCAAGTGGGCCTTAAAAAAGTGGGAGGAAAGCCTGCGCCGGAAACTGTGTGGCACTGGCGTAGGAAACAAAACTTGGTGGTCTCTTGTTAAGGACAAACAAGGAACTGGCCACCAAGAATCCATCCCTCCCCTCAGCAAGCAGGACGGTACTGTCGCCACCAGCAGTAAGGAGAGGGCACAGTTGCTGGCTTCCTTGTTTGCTGGAAAAATGAAGATCGGGAATCCACAGCAGCCACCGCCTCAGCTGGTCCAGCAATGTGAGAAGACTGTCACCATGGTGGAGGTGACGCATCAGCAGGTGAAGCGATTATTGCAGGGGCTGGACACACAGAAAGCCACCGGCCCTGATGACATCAGCCCGCACCTGCTGAAGCGATGCTCCCAGGAACTGGCTGCCCCTCTCACCCAAGTCTTCACAACTTGTGTACGGGAAAACGTCTGGCCTTCAGTGTGGAAGGAGGCTCGAGTAGTTCCCGTACACAAAAAAAGCTCCAGGACGGACCCAAAAAATTACAGACCCATATCCCTGTTGTCAGTGGTGGGTAAAGTGTTTGAGAGGGTCGTGGCAGAGGTGGTGTGTAGACATCTCAAGGACAATGCCCTCCTCTCAGACCAACAGTTTGGGTTCAGACCTGGAAGGTCAACCTCCGACCTAATGATGCTTCTCACCAGGCATTGGCAGGACGCCCTCGACGACGGCAAGGACACTATAGTGGTTGCTTTGGACATAGCAGGAGCTTTTGATAAAGTATGGCACAACGGATTACTAGAAAAGCTTCGTGCTAAAGGCATCCAGGGTGGCTTGCTACGACTCTTGGGAAATTACCTGCAGGACAGAAGCCTCAAGGTGGTTGTCAACGGACAAACATCTGAGTCCCTGCCTGTGGAGGCATCAGTGCCACAGGGTTCAATTCTTGGCCCACTCCTGTGGAATATCTACGTGGATGATCTTCTCCAGCTACTGCCAGGAGTCATGGCCTATGCTGATGACTGCACCCTCTCCTATACCTATCCACGCCAGGACAGTGGGCGGGCTGCTGAGGCCATCAATCAGCAGCTACGAGTGATAAAGGAGTGGGGTGCTCGCTGGCAAGTGACATTCGCGCCGGAGAAGACACAAGCAATGGTTGTCTCTCGGTCCCCAGCCGCCATGGCAGCAATGGCAGGAAAGTTGTCTTTGGCGCTGCTGCTCTCCCACTCCAAGATGACGTCAAGATACTTGGAGTGGAGGTGGATCAAGGGCTGAGGTTTGACAGGCATGTCAAAACCATTGCCAAGAAAGCCTCTCACAGGATCTCCGCTCTCAGAAGGATCGCCAGTTTCCTCGACAGGAAGGGGAGACTGCTGCTGTACAAGGCACAGGTGCGGCCCCACCTTGAATACGCAGCTCTCCTGGATGTCCTGTGCCGCCACACACAGAAGGAGACTGGACAGCATCCAACGCCGCGCCATACGGCTAGTAGATGCTGCACTACCACCTCACCCA